>NC_050599.1:16401060-16496060 GCF_013368585.1 Megalops cyprinoides
AAACCGATCCATAAGAATAACAAAGTTCCGTGTCAAACTTCACCTGTGGAATGTAACTGCTGTACATTAGTTTGTGTTTTGTCTTTGCCAGTTTGTTATCTCAGAAACGTAGGAGAAGGAGAAAAAATTCCATACAAGGAGCTCTCTTCCTTTAATGTTCATAACCTTTCCGAGTTAAAACACGTACCCTAACATAGGGGAGAACACGTTCTTTATTCTTCGTATCCTAAATAAAGTATGATGTGACTGTGGCATTCCGCAGAGCGCGCTGTAGCTGCACTCTGTCTCTGGTGCAAACAGCGGATAAACAGAGACGGCTCCTCTGGAGCCAGACGCATTCCTCCCACAAAACAAATCTGAAAAGCCGTGCGGCGTAGCGGCCGAGCCTGGCGGCGCTCTGACCTATAGCCAGAGCGGGCGCATTTGCATCCCGGGCACAGGCGAGACTCTCTCGCGTTTGCATCTACCCAAATGAGCGGCCGCCCGCGCACAAAGGGTCCTTGTGGCCCGCCAAAGGTTAACCGCACGCTGTGTTCAGCCAGCGCTACTAGGAACTGCCGTCAACTGGTCAGAAATACCTCGGGGCAGAGCGTATACTATTTAGAGCGTGACTAAGCTTTTTAGAGAAATCGATCACAGTGGTCACACTGATCACGTATCGATCTGCGCCTGATGATTCTGAGCGGGCCTGACTCATACTGACAATCGCAAAGTGCCATGTCACCATTGCAGAAATTTCTCAAGCATATATGACCGATTCCCTTCCTGTGGCTGTCGGCCTGCTGCATGCTGGCCATGGCATTGCTGCCCAGTGCGGGCACTAATGCATGAGAGAGACGACGCACCCCCCACCCCCTCCCCCCCAGTTGGCCTGTTTTTGCGCATTCCTCTCTGACGCCACTGTGGAAATAGCAGGGCCCTCCCGCCACAGGATGACTTATTTTCACAGAAGCGTCGCCAAAAAGCAAAAAAGCAGGGGGGGGGAAACCCATCTTTTTATTTCTGGGGGGAATTCTTAGGCCAGGTTTGTGAGGATTTCCTTCTTAGGCTCGGCTGGATTGGTCCTCTGTTGATCTTATGTTCTCACATGGCTCCCTGGGGCCGTCGGAGAAGTACAGTAAATCTCTACCCAAACAGCGTGGCTGCTCCGCTGTGGGCCGCCTCGCTTTTTTTGGGCCTCATCTCTGACCTTAAGAAGCACGGCCCGGCGTGGGTGTGTCCTCCCCTTCAGCGAGGCTGAGACGTTAACTGCAGTCTGCAGAGGCTCATTAAAGACTGTACGGGTCTTAATGCGGACGATTAGACCGCGCGCTGAGGGCTCTTTAACTGCCGGAGTATCTGTGGCCTCCGGTGTTGACAAACAGCAGGCCGGCACTCAATCATCTGCGTTATGCGTTTGTCCATCACCACGTCATGTGACCTCTAGGGAGCAGGTACAGCTGGCAGCTTCACTGCTGAGGGCTAGTACATACACACTCACTCACACGCAAACACACACACACACACACACACACACGCGCATACTCAATCACATACACACATGTATATACACACATTTACTCGCTCACTCACTCACTCACACACAGGCCCACAGACGTATAAATGCCACCTCACTAACCGTGCTCTTCTTCACTCACTGTCTAATTCACTCTCTCTCTCACTAAATCGTTCACAAATACACGCACTCACTCACACACACTCACTCACTCACTCACTGCCTCGCTCACTCTCTAATCCAGTCACCCATTCACGTGCTCACCCGCTGAGGCTTCACCTCACTCAGGCACTCTCCCACTTCCCCCACGCCGCACTAGCGCTCAACAGGAAGACAGTTTCTGAAGTGGCTACAAGGGTTCTCCTTAGCGGCGGAAAGCAACACGAAAGCAGAGCTCTTCATCCCCCGCAGCTGTGACGGGAACGGCAAACATCTTCCTCTGGCAGCTCTTCACTCAAAGCAGCACAATATCACAAACACAATCCCCACTCACGCTGGGAATCCCGCTTATGCGCACTGTCCAAAACTCAACAAAAATCTGGCTGCCACAGGCATACTGGATCTTTAGAGAGGATATTCCTGTTATTTGGAGGAAGGACGACTGTGGCGCAGTGGACTGTCTCTGAATTTTTTACCGGTGAAGACAGTAACAGTCTCTTAAAAAATGCTATATATATATATATATATATATATATATATATATATATTTTTCTGTTATTCCAATGAAGACGTACTTACTCTTATTCACTGCAGTACTTAAACACTCATTTTGAGCTCTGCTCAGAGAGGGATCAATACAGCTCGAGTGTCACATTAATCTCAAAAGGCATAGGTGGAGTTAATAAGAGTAATTAGGGAAGGGGAGCTTCCTTTTAGCGAGTGCAATTCAGAGTTTACGTGTTGCTGGAAGAGGGAGATAAACACGGACGTTAGAGCTACGCCTCCTGTCTGTCAGCAGGCTGTACTGCAGCCTGAGGAAACGCAGAGATTGACAGCAATGTGCTTCTTATCTGCTCGAAGAATTTGCCGTGGCAGCCTGCCAGACTGTGCAGCCACATCTGACAGCGGGCTGGAGATTTCTTGGGAGACGACGAAGCTGCTGCTGCCGATTCAGAGAGACTATACCGGGTCACGGCTGGGGCAGAGCCTGCATTTTGACAATCTGATTATTGGGGGGCGTCTCCCGCTTAATCCGCCCCACCACCTCCCCAGTTTCCACTCTGTGCCCCCTACCCCAAAATCCACCCCCTCCTTTCTTCTGCTGAGGCTGCCGGCCCTTTAGCAGCTGTTTGGGGCACGGGGGGGAAGGGATGCCTCCCAGCGCGATAGGCAAAGGTCATGCCTAAGAATATCCGCCCGGGCATAGCTGGAGCCGCATGTCTGCTGTCTGCAGCTCGTCAGCACTCTGCGCAGAGCTGCGCAGATTCACACGGCCCGGCCGAGAGGCGGAGACAACAGGGAGCCCTGGCAGCTCGGCAGGCGGGTTTCAGCGTGCGCTGGTGTCGCTGAGCAGAGCAGGGGGATGCTGGGAGGTGGGTGGAGGGTGGGGGGGGGGGGGGGATAAGGCTCTGTTCGAGAGGAGCTGCAATGTTTTGAGCCACTTTTAGGAACAGCCATGGAGTGTGAGTGTCCCCTGTGTAAGGCACGCTGTACAGGGAAAAGGGCAACAGGTACAATGTGGTGAAACGATGTCGTAACAGTGATTCAGTCGCAAGAGAGGAGGACCAGTGGAAAGCTGGGCTGAATAACATCACATTAAGGCCAAAGCATTCCGGTGCTGGGGCAGTAGCAGCTGCTGACACATTCAGCTGTAGTGTTAATCCTATTGGACCGTGCTGTCTACTACTGCTATGGATGAGTGTGAAACACATACAAGCAGACACATGCAAGCGCACACAAACACATGTGGGTAGACACATGCGTGTGCGCAGATACACGTGCGTGCATGCACACACACATCTACGAGCATGCACACGCACACGCACAAAGCACAACCAACCCAGAGCTAGGGCGTGTGTCCTTATGACTTTTCCCACTAGACAAGTCAGCCACCATTCCAAGAGAGGGGAACAAAGGTGCTATTGCGATTCCTAATGTAGCAGCCGGCTCTACAAAACAGTAAAGTGACAGGGCTGGGTGATGCATTACCAGACACGAGAGTTCCTGCCAAGTAAACAATGAGATGAAATGCGATGTTTCTGCTTTCACTGTGACTGAATGTTGATGCATGCTCCTTCACGCAGTCCTGGTGTTCTTCTCGGCTTGTTCACTCATTCCCCCTTCTCTGCTGCTCCCTCTCGCAGCTCCAGGAAGCCCCAGCCACGCCCAGAGCGCCGCGGCCACACCCAGCACTGCCTGCCCCACCTCTGTCCTCTGCACACTCTCTGTGCACTAACCTTCAGTCTCCACTAGCGTGCGCTGTCGCCCCCTCTAATCCCCACCGCGACCCACCTCCCCCCCCCGCCCCCCACAACCACAAGCATGGAGAAGGTGCAGCACATGACCCGCTCCGCCATCCGGAGGGCCTCCACCATCGAGGTGAACCCGCAGGCCAAGCAGAACATGCAGGAGCTCTTTGTCAATTTCTGCCTCATCCTCATCTGCCTGCTTCTCATCTACATCATCGTCCTGTTGCTATGAAGGGGGGGGGGTTGGGGGCCCGCGGGGGGGCGTGGCCGCCCGGCAGCCGCCCAATGGGGTGACGGGACTGTAAAGGAGGGTGGAGCGGAGCAGGGGGGGAGGGGAGGGGCTCTCGTTCTGTAAAACTGTGTCCGATGATACGCTGATGTGATGTGGGGTGTGTGTGTGTGAGATTAAATGTTACAGTGAATTCACGATGCATGACTTATCTCTCACTCGATTCACGGGCAGATACACTCGCTATAGTTTTAGCTGCCTGCCACGCGGGTGCGGCGGCTGTCTGGGCCGGAGCGGACTCTGAGGCGGAGCGCAGACACCGGCACGCAGACCCCACTCTGAGCACATCCGGCATGCCCGTCTCACCTGCGCCCTTCCCCTGTGTCGCTCTCTCCGCTGCGCCGAGCCGCGCCTCACCGGTCTGCACACTCGGTGCACTGCGCCGGTCTGGCTGTGCTTGTCTGTCCTGTGCTATCCCCCCACACTCGCTGTGCTCAAATAAACAGGCTGTGTAATAAAAATGACTTGGAATGACTGCCTGAATGGAGAATGATGTCATTAGCGGAGCAGCTGTTTCCCAGGGAACAATGTTTTCAAAACACACAGATTACTTTTTATATATCTTGCGTTACACAAATAATGTGTTGGCAACAGAATCTGTCATTAGACATCCTTTATTCGCTCTGTTTTATATCGATTCAAAATATTAACCATTTCAGCATATCTGATGATCAAGATATTCTGATAGTTTAGAGCTGGTAAGAAGCCCCTCACACTCTGAAAAGATCCAGAGTACCTCAACACTCCCTAAAAGATGGGGCACCAGTTACACCACAACAAGTAAAAGAGCCATCGAACCACCAAAGACCACCCAGCCCACCGCAACATTTCAACAGACATTTCAGTCCCAAAAGGGATCACCCATCTCTGCATAAGAGTTTACGGAGGAGTCCGATAGGTTCAGCAGATCCAGTGTTGCTAAGCTTCTGTGGTATGAGTTCACAAGCAGCAGTCAGAGGATACAGGGCAGAATAAACAGATCATTGGAAGATGGCTTTAAGGATCAGGCTTAAATGGTATAAAAGTGTACACTAAGGAAGAGGCAGTAGCACTGCGAACATATTCTGGGTCTACAGTAGAACGCTGATCCCGAAACAGTCACTGAGAACACATCCTGGTTCTAGAACACTGACTCTGAAAAAAGCACTGAGAGCATGTTGTGGCTCGAGAAAACTGACCATGAAAATGTCACAGAGAACACACTTTAGTTCTAGAACAAAGACTCTGAAACAAGAAGTGAGAAAATGTTTGTTTATGGAATACTGACCCTGAATGGGTCAACAAACACATTTGCATTCTAGAATACTGACAAAGGAGTTCCATACTAATGCTGGAGGATGGTTCAGATGCCACCACTTAGCATATAACCAGGCTTTAATGTGTAGGAACCTGCGCTTTACAAGGTAGCACTCTCTTAGTACTTTACCATTCCCCTGTCTTCTCTACAATATGTAGCTGAATCAACCACATCCGCAGCCACAGTGAAAGACCACCAGGATGGTATAGTCTGTTCAACGGCCCTCCTCACTGCCAGTTCAGAGTGTCCCCTGAAAAGGAGGCCTATCACATCCTGGAACTCGCCAGCTCTACAGCGCCCCGAACAAGCCTGAAGTACGACCAAACCCCCCCTCCCCCCCCAAGCCTGCACGGTGCCTCACCATGGATCTGGTTAACAACCGTGGCCTGAACCTGCTTCTGAACTTCATGCTCATTGTGGTGGTGCTGCTGCTCATGCTCATCCTGGTAAAGCTCATGTGACCTGGGCCCCGCCCCTCACCTCACCACGGCCATGATGTAACCCAGCAAGAAGGACCCGAGAACCAGGGGGGTTACACTACACCACCAGCACAGGGAGCCAAAAGACTCAAACACCATCAGGCTGTGAACCCGAGGCCAGCTCTCTGTGTAATTTAAGAATGACTTTCAAGTATGTGTGGGAGTTTTCTGAAACAGCACAGAGGAGTACAGTGGTCTGTTAGCTTTCCCTTTGGTATGGTTTAAAGCCTCATCACCTTAACTACATTTTTAATAAACATGGTTTGAATTGATACCTGAGAAGTTTTTCTGAAGAACATTTAAGCTTTGGTGGCATTAACTGCCGATATGACAAACCAGCAAATGAGTTTTGCTGAAGCAACTGTATTTAGAAAGCTGAAAATGACAACCCTGTGTATGTGTCTCCCTCTAGAGGCAAACAACATTAATTACACAATATCCTTCCGTGCCCTGTAACTATGCTGTGCTGTACTCCTCTAAGGATCACGTTTACCAAACAATCAGATTCTCATCAGCAGACAATTCTCCCAAGGGAAGAATTTTCACTTGGTTTGCAGTACTGTAACTGAACTCCTTCTGGTTGAGAGAAATTTGCTTTAGTTTTTCTTTTATTCAGTAAAAGTGCTGGAAAAAAGAGACAAAAAACTTGATATAAAATATGAATGAAAACAGAAGTAATATTAGCCTATGTTACTGTTATAACACGATGGCGGCTCCTTGCTCTACAGCATACGATTTGTTTGTGATGGTGTGATTCACTGACTGCTGAGCTCTCTAAGCCCCTGCAAGACAGCCTCAAGCTACCTTTGATCCGTAAACGTTGTGTGTGTGGTTAACACATGCTTACGATTTGAACACTATGTACTCTTTGTGGGAATGAATTATTTTGGCACGTCTATTCCACCATGCTTTTAACTGCTTTTAATATTTATATTTTAGGAAATGTATCAGTTCTGGTTCAAACTTGTTCTCCTGCTCCTGCCTGGTACCCCTTTGGTTCCAGGGCTGACCTGTAGCCCACCGTTTCCACACATCAATAGGTCCATACTGAATATCTCTGCCATTACATGAAATAAAGAATGTTCCAGTCATGTCAGGTCAGTGCCAGGAGACCCAGACTATTCTGTGTTATTCCTATTGGGATTACCAGCTTCAGAGAAGACTAATTAAGGTTAAATATGTGAAACAAAGGGTCAATTTGCTTTACAAATTTAGACTGTGCTGATGAAGCTATGGCTCACACAGAATGTTCCAAACTCTGTTTCCATCACACTTTCAAATATCCTTTTCAAACCAACTGATAATAACCACTGTGATGGTTCCTTGCGCTGGCATAATTGTACAGTATATACTCATAAATGCTTGTAATGAAATCACATTACACCTGGTAAATATTTAAAGCTAACAGATATTTATGTTAAAACATAAAATAATCCAAATCAGAGCACTGTTCATTTGTCATTGAGTGCTTGCTAATTGTGACTTTTCTTTTCTTTGTATGCACCATATACTTTTCCAGATAAGTGTGTTTTGGAATATCTGGAGGAAATAAAATTCATCAACAAAAGGCATGATGTTTGTTCTTAATACTAATACGTGCGAGCAGAATGCTATTATCTATATAACATTACATTATTCTCACTTAGCAGATGGTCTTACCCCGTGACTTACATAGATTACAATTTTTAAACGTTATATATCTTCTGGATAAAAGCATATTTGAGCATATGCAGAATATATGACATCATTATTCAAATGCATTAACGTTCTAGAACCTAACAAGTTAAAAGTCCTTAGAAAAATAAGTATCTAAACTAATATGACTTCTTCCTCTTATGAAGTATTTTTCAAGTGAAGAATAAATTTCACACCTGCTCCACCAGGGGGCAGTAAGTGCCCAGTCTCAGCACAGATGCTTCATGGGATAGTTCTCACTTTTAGTGGAACCTTCCCTCACAAATGGTGTGGATTATAAGGAGACTTCTGAGAAGAGATCTGGACTTAACAATGTGATAGGGAGTATTATCTGTATCTGCTCACCCACAGAACGAATCTTACACAAAGCCTTTTTGAAATGAAAATATGCTTCATGACAGTAATCAGGCTATATTTTAATGCAAGAGAATGAAGACTATTTCGCTCAGAAAATCTGTGCAGGGCAGTTGACACTGGATACATAAGCATCACCTCTGGGCTCCCAATCTCCCATCGGTGTGACAGAATTAGAGCAGAAAATCAGTCTCTTCCACATTTGCTCACAGTGCCAACTCTTTCCCTCTCTCACACACATCCACTTAATTTTCCCACTGTTCTTCTCTCTCACATTCGTTCATTCTGCCCACTCTGTCACTCTCGTTCACTCTGCCCACTTTCTCTCTCACACACATCTGCTTACTTTTCTCACTGTCTTTCTCTCTCACTCAGTCCACCCACTTTCTCTCTCTCACGCATTTGCTCACTCTGCCCATTCTCTCTGTCTTTCCCTGACCCTGCCCACTCCCTCACAGACACTCTCCTACTCCACCTTCTCCCCTCTCTCTTCCTCTCTCTCCATCTCTCCATCTCTCTCTCCATCTCTCTCTCTCTCTCTCTCTCACCTGTGCCAGCTCGGCCTCCTGCCTCAGTCGCTCCCGTTGCTGCTGCTCCTGTTGCCAGGGGGCGTGTCCACACAGTTCTGGCCCCGCCCGGTACTCGACAGGGTTGGAGTGCATCTGCTCGCTCAGCCACATCTGAGTCCTGACGGCTGGCTGGATGGGGGACCCCCCCACGGCCTGCGGGTGTCCCAGGGGCAGGCCCCTCTGCCCGGGCGACTGGTGCCCCGCGGCCAGGGGCTTGCTCTCGGGTAAGGCACTGTAGGTCAGGTCTAAGGTGTTGGGCTTGAGAGGGGAGGGCCCGGAGGGCTCCGCCTTCCCGCACAGGTCGTACCTGTACCTGGGCTCGGAGGCGGACGACGCCAGCCTGTGGAGTCCCAGGGAGCTGTCCGAGCCGTGCTGGAGGTGCTCCGAGCGGTAGCCGAAGAGGAGGCCCCTGTCCAGGGAGCCGTGCACGTCGCCCCTGTACGCCGGCCGCCCCACGGGGCTGCCCTTGTCCAGGCCCGCGCCGCTCAGCCGCGTCAGGGACGACCAGCGGCGGACGGGCCGGGGGTCCTTCATGTCCAGCGGGGCCTCCAGGCCTCCAGGCAGGGGGCAGGCGCTCCAGGAACCCCCCGCCGGCGGGGTGCTCAGTTTGGAGCTGGAGGGGGACGGGGAGGGCATGACGTGGGCCGTGGGGATGAGGGCCTGGGACCGCAGGGGCTGGAAGGACAGGGTGCCGCTGGAGCTGGAGTGATCTGCGTAGGATGAGAAAAAGCAACGACAAAAATCACAGGAGGAAGACAATACTGCTGTGGCACTCCCACTACACACAGCACCTACACCTCAATCCTGCCAGAGGCAGGACCTCTTTAGCAACAGATGACTGGCTCTTGCACATCTCTCTCCTAACAGATTATTGGCTCTTAAAGACAGCAGTTCCTTTCCCATTCCCCCAGTGCTCCCAATCAGCACTTTCACACCATGTTCCAGCCTGGCTACTTCTCATGCCATCAGCTGGGTTTGAGCCCCTGAGCAGCTTCAAAGCACAGATATTACCACCACTTAGTACCAGCACAGCATCTCTGCTTGAACTGTCATCTTTTTATTTATCAGTAATGCATGGAAATTGCATCTTTGCCATCTCTGCCAGTCTGGCTTTCCGGAGTCTGTATCATTATCAGTACTCTCGGACATTAAGGAGCTGACAGGACTCTGAGTAAGAGCCCCTTTGAAAATGGACATTACAAATAAAAAGGTGCAAAGGTACAAATATGAAGGTATATAAAGGTGGATATTATAATGCAGAGGTGTGTGCTAATGAGAGGGGGTATTATAATGAGGAGGTGTGTGTTAATGAGAGGGGGTATTATAATGAGGTGTGTGTTAATGAGAGGGGGTATTATAATGAGGTGTGTGTTAATGAGAGGGGGTATTATAATGAGGAGGTGTGTGTTAATGAGAGGGGGTATTATAATGAGGAGGTGTGTGTTAATGAGAGGGGGTATTATAATGAGGTGTGTGTTAATGAGGGGGGTATTATAATGAGGTGTGTGTTAATGAGAGGGGGTATTATAATGAGGAGGTGTGTGTTAATAAGAGGGGGTATTATAATGAGGAGGTGTGTGTTAATGAGAGGGGGTATTATAATGAGGTGTGTGTTAATGAGGGGGGTATTATAATGAGGTGTGTGTTAATGAGAGGGGGTATTATAATGAGGAGGTGTGTGTTAATGAGAGGGGGTATTATAATGAGGAGGTGTGTGTTAATGAGAGGGGGTATTATAATGAGGAGGTGTGTGTTAATGAGAGGGGGTATTATAATGAGGTGTGTGTTAATGAGAGGGGGTATTATAATGAGGTGTGTGTTAATGAGGGGGGTATTATAATGAGGTGTGTGTTAATGAGAGGGGGTATTATAATGAGGTGTGTGTTAATGAGGGGGGTATTATAATGAGGTGTGTGTTAATGAGAGGGGGTATTATAATGAGGTGTGTGTTAATGAGAGGGGGGCATTACAGTGCAGAGGTGTGCCGAGACAGTGCTGCACCACGTCCTCAGGATCCCTGCTGATGCACCTACTGTGCCCCTCATACATAACTCACAGTCTGAGCGCTGTGCGCACGACTCTGACACACTGCTGACGCACGCGTGTTACATAAAGAGTGCTGAAGGACACGTCTACCGGACACACACACACACACACACACACACACGCACACAGGCGCACACACACACATGCACACACGCGCACACACACACATGCACACACACACGCACACACACACACACACACACACACACACACACACACACACACACACACACGCGCGCGCATCACTTCAAACCACACACAGAGGGCTGCA
The DNA here is from genome assembly GCF_013368585.1 of Megalops cyprinoides. Classification (NCBI taxonomy): domain Eukaryota; kingdom Metazoa; phylum Chordata; class Actinopteri; order Elopiformes; family Megalopidae; genus Megalops; species Megalops cyprinoides. The sequence continues at coordinate 16,411,964 of NC_050599.1, forward strand.
AGTGTTTGGCTACATAATATTCACTAATTCTAAGGGCATCAGTGTACAAGTGCAGCCAATGGGTTTTGTACTCAGGTAATGAGGTTTCAAAGCCATCAAGGTTGCGAGTTCAAATCCATGCAAGGCACTGTTACTGGACACAATGGGTTTGGATGGGTAAAGGTTTACTGTTTTACCAAATAAATAACACAGGTATAAAGTTTGCAAAAAAAAGAATTTAGCACCAATCACATACTGAACCAACTACCAGATGGCAACATTCACGATCTTCACAAATGGAGAAGTAGCTATGAAATATTCACCAATACTGACCCATATACAACTGTAATCTCATATGGAAATGAGATAATACAAAAACATCAAAGCCGCCTACATGGCTCCCTGCATCTGTTTAAAATGGAGGAACTGCAATGCAGAAGCTCTGAGACTTGAAACTCCATCAGTCAGACACAGGAAGTGGCCTCTGCACCTGTCAATATCTCAGCAGAGGCAGAGAGGATGCTGGGAATGACTGAGTGCTTATGTGACGCAGAGAGGAGATGAGGAACCATTCTGCAAATCAAATTCTGCAAGTCAAATTCAACAGTCCCTCACCCCTCTGCAAACACACACAGGTACACAGTCTCATGTACATTTCCCTTTAGCTCATTCATTATGAATTCCATACATATCATATCACCATTAGTTTGCATTAGTTCAGACTAACAGGGCTGCAAATACACATACCAAGAGGACTCTGGATTATGAAAACAGTATTACACACTGCTACACAATCTGTAATTGTAGCAGGATTTCAATGAGATGAAGCTCAGCTGGGCAGCTCATATAGCAAATAGAATTCTGTGCCAATGAAATGATCTTTAAACCAAGTGGATAGCTTATCCTATTCACTAAGCTGCCTATCTCACCTGATCCATGCACTATGAAGATCAGTGGGCCCATGCAGAATCCATGTAGAGCTGTTGTTGTAAGACTTGGAAGAGCAGAGCATGTCGATCCCTCCACATATCACCCCGATGGAGCTCTGTTAATCAAGCCCAGCCAGTCTTACATTTACATTTACATTTATTCATTTAGCAGACGCTTTTATCCAAAGCGACTTACATAGGTTACAGTTCTTTACAATGTTATCCATTTATACAGCTGGATATTTACTGAGGCAATTGTGGGTTAAGTACCTTGCCCAAGGGAACAGCAGCGGGGATTGAACCGGCAACCTTTCGGTTACGAGTCCTGCTCCTTAACCACTATGCTACACTGCCACCCAGGCAGAATTACCAGACTAATTAGCTACTATTCTGCAAGATGCACCAGGGCAGATGGGGCTGACGACCCCTTGCTGAATCCTCTCAGTGTCTGTGGGAGACGACCTAAACAAACGCTCTGGGAGGCAGTGAAGCGGCTTATTGCCCTTCGAAATCCTCAGTAAATAAACATGTTCAGACACTCTACAAACAACAGATGCACTGGCCACATCAGGGAAAGCAGCGTGGTGCTGTACTGCGAGCTTTTACCACACACTTCACATGAGTTTCCTTTCAGCTTCTTACACCGAGTGTAGTTTACAAGGAAGCGCAAACAGTCCTCAAGCCACACCACCCCCTCTCTGATTGGCAGGAGCCGGCCTGCCGACTGCCGACCGGGATTCTGGATGTAGAACCGGGGGGAGACTACATCTGTTCCTGACCAACTGGCACGGGACGACTGGGCGGATTCTCCAAGCTGACCGTCTGGCTGCCTGTAGTGAGCTCAGCCTGTAGAGGCCCTCAGGCTGGCTGCGGGCCCATTAGATTGGCCTGGAAGATAAAGGCTAGCCTGCACCGAGACAAGGAGGCTCTATTCTCAGTGCTGCTATGAAACCTACAATTTTGTCAAAGTGGGGTTCAAATGAGAACCAATGCGGGATAAAAATGGTTCCTAACCTGATCTTTAAACAGCAGAACTCGTATGCAGCTGGCCTTGCAGAAAAACACATTATTCGGTTCTCAGTTTTTTTTTTTAGGAGCAACCACCAACCACTAGGTGGCAGCAGCTCTGAATCGTAAGGCATGCAAAAGCATGTTCATGCACAGCTCCACAATTTACAATCTGTCAACACTGAAATGACAAGTAGACTTTAGAATTCCCCTGAGAGAACTCATGACAATTCCAGTTATAGGTGTGGCATATGTTAATCTTGAAACGGCAGCGGTGATGCAAACCCTTGGCTCTCATCTTCCTACCCAGCATGCAACCCGAAACGCAACAAACGGACACGCCTGCAGAACGGAGAAGCCTTCAGCAGCAGCTCGCATGCGCACGGCAGCCTCAGGACCGCAGATGTTTCTAAACTCTGCACGAAAAGAGCCACAAATGTTAGAGTCTGCGGGATTATGGGATTAGCAGAGTGCAACACAGGGCATCACCACCACACCAGATAAAGACTTCCTCTCAATTAAACTCTTTTGTGGTGAATAAAGTGCCTGATGTTTACAGTTCTACTTCTGTCATCGAGCTTTGGCGTGTTGCAGTAAAGGAAACATTCCAAGCAAGCTTAATTGAAACAGTGTCCATTACCTTTTAAGGCATGCTGTGAAATGTGATAGTTCTTACTGCAAAGCCCTGCGGTTGAGAGTGTTAGCCGTCTCCGTTTAACTTGGCCCGAGCCGTTTGCTTTAAGCAGTCCAGTCATGGTACTCATTTGACCTTACTGTTCCTTGTCAAAGGGATTTTTTTGTGGTTCAAATAAAGGGCAGTACCATTATTGTTTCACAGGTTCTCCTTTATTTCTTGAGAGCGGGATACGTTCACGGCAAAGTGGTCTGACATTTTAAATCATTCCGATCGTTCTTTTCCATTCCCGTGGGGTTTGGCGGCTTTTTAACGCACAGCGCACCTCATTCCCTCGGACCTCGGTGAAGGAGGCGACGGCATCTGGGTGAAGTTACAACCCCCGCGGTGAGGGACAGGGTGGGCACGAGCGTCACGGCCGAAGCGACAAAGCGCCCCTTTGTTGGCACTCCTCTGCCGCGCAACTGCTGAACAGCTGGAGGGAGGAGGGAGCAGGGGGAGCCGGGCCTGAGCCAGCACATTCCACAGAGAGCCCTCCCACTCCCACAGTCCACCGCAGTCCACTCCCACAGCCAGCTCACCCACAACCCTCCAAATCACTCCAGCACTCGATCCCACTCGTCTCCCACACTCCAATCCTACACTCCATTCCGCTTGCACTCCATTTCTCTCCAAAACTCCAGTTCATTCCACTCCACTTAAACTCCATTCCATTCCATTCTATTCCATTCCATTCCTCTCCACCGTGGACACAGCTGCCCTGAGCACAGCCCCCACAGGCAGGACCCCATGGGCAGTCTTGGGTGACCCCATAGAGGGGTGAATGGAACAAGGACAGAGAGCACACCCTTCCTCACGACCGCAGGGCGATTCCAAAGCAGGCCCTGAGATTCTGCAAATGTCTACGCATACTTTTATTCCATATGAATTTCCCTCAGTAGCACTGCCGGAGAAAAAACGCTCAGGAGTGCAGATATCATCAGTTTTTAAATTCCAGCAGGTAGAAAATGAATAAATAAACAACGTGTGGCGGCACGACCTCCTGAGCTGCTGCCAATGAACAGGCTGGCAGCAAATCCAGCCACATCCTCTGGAATTCTGCAGGAACAACATTCCTGTTCTGTAAAGCAGAAGACAGTACAGCTTTCCTGGGTTTCGGAATACCACTGAATGTCACTGTGTTCCAGCCAATCAGAACTAGAACATTATAGTGATGTCTGGGTGAAGGAGGGGGCTGGAGCAGAGAAAATGGTGTTTTTCTCCCTGTCAGAACGAACAGTGAAGCTGTTCCCCTGAGAGGTTTCCGCTTGTTGTTGAAAGGAACCGCTCGAAAGGAAGGAACGCCTGAAACGGTGCATGTTCATTTAAAAAAGATTGAAATTAATAAGACAATAAAGCGAGGGTGTCGGAGCTGAGGGCTGCGCTTCGCGTCCTTATATAGTCAGGGAGTCTTTGTGTTTTTATGGAGGCCTTGTTAAGTCGTCTGGCTTGGGCCATTCCGGAGCCGTGGCCAGAACGCCCAGAATAACATCATCTGGTTTTGATTTGCATTGTAACAGAGGAGAGAGGCACGGAGAGGCAGGCAGGCCAGAACAGAGCAGAACAGGGCCTGGGGCCTAGTGCCTGGTGCCTGGAGCCTGCCTGAGATCTCTGCTCCAATCCTCCAGCTCTCTCCTGCTCACTGCTGTAAACACCTCTAAATGTCCGTTTCCTCCATCCCCCGAGCCCAGGGGGACACATCATCCACCTGGTAATCCGTCTCGACTCCCTGGCTTTCTTTCGAACCCGTACCGAAACAACCGTGCATCCAGGGAATCTCCAGAGCTGGAAGACGCTCAGAGGAGGGATGCCGGAATGTGGGTCACGCCATCGTTGTGTAGCTGTGCCCTCCTGCTGTGACAGCCTTGTATGGATGTGACCCCCCCCGCTGGGCCAGGACCCGTCCTAAATCATCCCCCACCTCAGAGCCTCGTCTTTACCCCCCATTTCTCCCTCTCTCCCTCCCTGTCTCTCTCTTTCTCTCTCTCTCTCTCTCTCTCTCTGTTTCTCCCCCCTTCCCCTCAGGCAGGTGTAAAATACCCGGGCTACGCTGTGTGTCCTGATGGCGAGCAGCTTGGAGAGGCATACGATACAGGACCTCCCAGTGCTTCTGAGCGCTGTCGCTGCCAGCAGCAGGAACAACGCCCCCCTGTGTGGCGGAGGGGGCGGCGGCCACCCCCGCGGAGCCGGCTGCTGAGGCCGGCCGCCTCGTCCGCACGGCGGGCCGTTCGCCACCCTGGGCCGCGACTGGGTCGTTCCCCCCGCCGGCCGGCGGAGCAGTGCGAAATGCCAGAGGATCTTCACACCTCACTGGCTCATGCGCTCCACCGGCGCAGCGATTTGCCCACGCGGGTCACTGCCTCTTCAGCGGCCGAATTTCTCCAGTGACAAATTCACTGCGACACTGCAGAAACGCACTGCAGCCACTCAGGAGACAGATAAGAGTCCTGCATTACCGCAAAAGAGGGGAGGAAAACTAAGTCTGTGGCTGAACGGAATATGATATCATAAACATTCTGCCAGGCCATTTTCCCCGCTGAAAGCCCCTCTATTCCCGGAAAGGAACCTAACTGGACCGGCTCGTGGCTATAGATGTCATGGCATTCGTTACAGCTGCGACTTGTAGCTGAATTTATCCGAACGAGGTTATGTAATGAGATAAACAAGGCGCAACAACCGAAAGAGGATAACAAAAAAAATGAAATAAATAACAGTAACCGAACGCGGAGCTGCGGCGGGTGATAAACAGGCTGGAATTATACGGTCACGTGACCAGAGCATTCCTCCTACGCATCTCTGCTCTGAATGACTCCGTAGGCAGAGGCTGAGTTCCTGCTCAAGCTCTCGACGCTGGACGGCATCCAAGCCACGCGGCGTCCGTCAAAACATGTGGCGATCTTATCTGGAGCGGAGAGACGACACCCCTGCTCAGTGCTCAGGTTTGGACCGTGCAGTGGAGGGGCGGGGGGGGGGGGGATTAGGAGCCCTAAGAACTACTGCAGTAAGGGAATAATACACCGTTCGTCAAACCCCACTTAGAAAGGAACGGCACGTCCACAGGGACCAGCGTCACCGATGATGAGTGACTGTGAAAGAGAGGGAGGGGCCGGGGGCTGTCTGTAAATAGAAGGCTGATGTTTTGCTGGGGACCTATTGAGCAATCGAGCACGGGTCTGTAGGCGTGCGCCGAGACCTCGGCCCGGCGGCAGTGTGTGACAGTGGCCGTGACACACACACACACACACACACACACACACACACACACACTGGCGTCACAGGCAGGGGAGGGCGCGCAGCCCGTTGATACCCGCGGCCCTACCACCACGCTGGCATGCGCTCAGCTGCGCTCTTGGGTTTCACTGCGCGGGGCATCAGCGCGGCGGCGGCGCCGCGGAGACGGTCGCCGGGAGGAAGGCGGGACCCGGGGGGCCCTGACCTTTCCGTTCTAGTCAGGTCCCGAGGGGCCAGGGGGAGGCACCTATAATAACACCGGAGCTTTTTAACGCGGGGGCTCCGGCGAGAGACTCCGAAAGGGGGACACTTAAATTAACCGGTTGCTCAGGCAACGCTCGCGGGAGTGACGGAAAAAAGAGGCTTTATTTTAGGATCGAGTCCGCCCGTCCCAGCGTCATACGTGCAGCTCCAGGCTCTCGGAGGGGCATGTGGAGTCTGAGGCAGAAGCAGAGCACCTCAGAGCAGGTGAGTGAAAGGTGAACTCAGAGGAGACACACACACACACACGCGCACGCGCACACAGCACACACTGCATCACAGACAGCGCTCAATCACTTCTTCCCTACCTTTCAACTGTATCGACCCCCTTACTGCAACGTTCAATGAGCCTGGAACTCTTACGACTCATCACTTGCGGTCATGAATCACCTACTCCCATTTCTTTTTGACGTGACAGTCCAATACAGAAGAGGGCCCAAACGATGAATGCTCAAGAGTATCCACTTCTCATATTTAATTAACATTCGTTCACTGAAACGATGAGCCGCAGATCAGAGGGTAACCTAAACGCCAGTACCCGCGCTCTGAATACGCGGCCCTTGTCACTCATTCCTGAACGCTCCCCTCTTTGACTGCGGAGGGACGTCTCCGCTGCAGCCCGCCACCCGGAGGAACCGGGTCAGGAATTCGGCTCTGTACCCAGCATGCTCCGGGGCAGGGGGCTGAAACTCGAACCGGCGCGCGTCAGCCCGGCCTCTCTCAGGCCTCGCTCGGCGCTCTGAGACACGGGGCCCCGCCGACGAGGAGGGGCCACGGAGCGGCACCAGCCACCGCTCCGGTCTGCAAGCACAAAGCCACAAAGGCACTCTGTCTCCACACATCCACTCATCTCCAGACCCCAGCAGGAATTTGGCCGAGCCACTGCTCGCTGGAGCTTGCAAAGTCACTCTGACACAAGGGTTGACAAAAAGCCACCGGTTACTGAAAGTTAAGCGCGTTTATTTGACTCTTTGTAAAGCGCAGACTTCTAAAAATACCCAAATGGTGCCTTAAAAACCATTTAACTAACATTAAAGGATTATGGGATTAGAGGGAAAGTCAAAGATATAAATAGACTAAATATATTCATTTTGTCCACTCTATAATCAGGAAATCGTGCCCGATAGCAATGCAGACAGAAATCTCAACCAGGCAGGTGAACCAGGTAAAGCAGAGCCCGGATTCCCGTTTCGGTCTCCAGCGTCTGTGTCTGGTTTGTCTATGCAGCCTTTGAGCTGCAGCTGTGAAAGCATTTGTGCGTGATAGCGTCTCGCAGCGTGTAGCACGGTGCAGACACACGGGCAGGCCACAGACAGCGCTGCACTAATCCCACCGCCAGAACAGACCCGGGCCTCGGAGGGGCCAGATGGTCCCCCCCAGCCTCACGCGTCCCTCCCCCCCTAATCTCGCTGAGCCGTCCGGGTTAATGTCGCTCATTCCATACCCTCCGCTGTGGGCATGAGCCGGGGGGGGGGGGGGGGGGGGGGGGGCTGCTGCGCGGCGCGGCCATCGTGAGGGCTGAGGTCCAGGCCGGAGGGGCGCTCCGAGGAACAGCAGATGACCAACGCTGAGACGGCCAGACCCAAAGCGTTCACGTAGCAGCGGAAGGCCGTGGGACGGGCGCGATGAAACGCTCCAGTGTGGTAGCCGGGGATGTGAGGGGAGGATGCTAATGAGGTCGGAGTGAGGAAGGTACACTGTGTCCTCTGAGCGCGGCGCTAACGGCAGCCTGGCACAGCGAACCACATTCCCCCCCCCACTTGCCACTCGCCCACACTGAGGACAGCGTGCCCACCACCGGAGCTTGCCGGCCGAACGTTCACAGGCTGACCCGCCGCAAATCCCGCCAGCGCCCTGTACATCTGAAATACCTCCAGGCACAAGCATCGAGTATTAGCACCGAGCACACCAGCGCACCGCTTCCTCCTCCGTGCTTTAGATTCTGCTGTAGCAATAGCTGCAGCCTTATTCTTATCTCAAAGCACCACCAGATACGCCGCGCTGTACGGAAGGCAACTAGCTGACTTCCTCTACTTCACAGAAGTTCAGCTATCTGAATAAAGACCAGACCTCCTGAGCTGAACCAAAAAGGAAGACGGAGCACAGAGAGTGTGGTGGCCCCAGTAATGACCCCTCTCCGGAACAGGAGCAGCAGTGACATCATCGCTTGCCCCGTCCTCACTGCTTTCATTAGAAGGAGGTTTCCTCTGCAGAGCGTTCATAAGCGCAGCGATAAAAACCCGCCGCGCTCCCCGCGACTCTTTAATGAAGCGGGGAGGCATGGCCGCTCCTCTCCTTCATTAGATAAAGGGCAGCTGCGCTCCGCAAGCATTCTCATCCGGGGGAAATAAAGACACACTGCGGCTCTAATGACGTAGAGCCTTCGGAGTAATGCCCTACAGCCGGGGGCCCTCGATATATGACCAAACACAGGATCCAGGCGGGGGGGAAGGCGGAGCGCGGCCATGTGATTTACGTTCAGTGCTTATTTCAGTGTAGTTTTGTAGCATTCCGTTTGTTATTTCTTATTTCAGCGCGTGCTTTGGAAATATAAGTGTTTACATTCCATGCCACTAAAGCCAAACTGACCTCTGGGGGGCGGGGGTGAAACGAGAGAGAGAGAGAGAGAGAGAGAGACAGAGAGAGAGAGAGAGAGAGAGAGAGAGAGAGAGAGAGAGAAGGAGGTGACAAAGGAGAGCATGTGTGTTGACTGCACACAGGAACACAGGCAGACAGGCGAAGGGATGTTGGAGCCATGTTCTGGCCACAGCAGTCCATACTGATCGTGTATTACTGTATGGATGTTCATAAACTGACTAACAACGATGTAACAGAGGACAAAGACAAAGAAATGGGAAGAGGAAGAAAGAAGAGAAAGAGAGAGAGGGAGAAAGAGAGAGATAGAGAGAAAGAGAGAAAGTGAGAGGGAAGGGGGGGGGACAAAGGACAGCACGCGTGTTGCCTGCACACAGGCGCACAGGCACACAGGCGAAGGGACGTGTGCAGGGGAAGACTGTACGGGAGATGGGGGGAGGAGGAGATGCATCTGACTGCATCCTGGCCCGGAGGTGCAATAAAGCACCCCGCTGTGCTCCGCTGAAGGCTCCGCCCACACCCGCCTCGGAGTCGGGGGGGGGCTGCTGACTGACAGAGGGGGCAGGGCCACAGCATCTGGAACAACAGGAGAAAGGCTCCCGGGCCCCGGGGGCGATCGACAACAGCGAACATATGCAGCCCGCAATACAGTGTGTGCAGCTGAACCGCAACCGCTGTGACGGGGACACGATGCTCCAGACCCAGAAACGTCAAAGGAAAGAAAGCCTCTGCAATGTTATCTCTGGCATATTCACCAAACTGCTAAACCTCACAAAAAAAAGGAAATACATGCATACAAATTCAATTTAAAAAGAATATCAATTCAAAGTTCTAACTGATGAAAAACATTACACCCATGTAACACTCGTGTGTTGTGGTAGAGAACCTTACGGTGACCTCATTAACAATCTCTGCACACTGGTTTCCTGGAGAGTGCCTCCTCCCAATGGCCTCTCTCAAATTACACCAGCTCATGCAATTTGGATCTGGGAATTTGCTCACTGAGAGAGGGGCAAAGCTTATGATTTCATTTCAGTTATAATAGAATTCTACATTTCTAAAATGCTCCAACGAGTCTCAGAAACACAGGACCGGGAATTGGCTGACTGCTGACGTCTGTCACATTTGAAACGGACCTAATCCTGTTGCCAACACATAAAAGTGCGAAGGCTAGTTTGAGTGATGCGACTTGGCACCAGGCAGTATCCAATTCTTCAACGGCTTTTCCAGGCCTGGCAATCTGGGCGCCAGTGCTGGCAGAATGCATTTAAGCATTACAGCTTAATTGTTCCCCTAGATATCCGAGAACACACGGACAAAAAGAACTTCCAGTCCATTTCTCACGAAACGTCATGCAGCAGGGAGACTTTCTCACTGTCTCTCAGAGCCCATAGAGGGAGTGAGAAGCACACAATCCGTATTAGAAACATGCAGGAAACATGGCTGCCCTCCAGCTCCATAAAGCATGAGATCCTGACTTCATTTCTTCTGCCTGGTGTCTTGAGGTCGCAGCTAAGAACAGCACAAAGGGAGACTCTTCTCCGCAACCTTTCTCCCTTCAAATCGCAGGTATTAAACTTACACCACGAGGCCTGATATCTGGAGATTGCCAGGAATGAGGTTGTTACAGCACGTGGTATCTGCATAGCCCAGATATATCAGAAAGGGATCACATTTCACAACAAAACAATCTTTGCTAAAAATTATGATGTGAGACACTTTTGAGACGTTCCCTAACTCACTGTAGTACGCCAGCTTCTCCGAGCATCCTTCATTAGCATGTGTGCTCTCCCAGGAAACTCTACTCCTTAAGACTGTCTAGAATGCCAATGTGAGATAAACTGCTTTTCAGGATGAGGGGGTTCTCCCATTAGGGATGCATGGCAGCTCCCTTTATCTGGAGGTGCTAAATTAACTGTCATTTCTAATCATACCTCCTGGCACTTACCAAAATAACCTCAAAACGCTAATTTGCACCTCACAAGTGGATAAAATACCTTCAAGTGAGGCTTCACTGTTTGATTTTTTTCATTGTCTCAGATACGCAACAATCCAAGATCACTCAAAGAGATACGGAAACAGATTTGCTAAAAATGATTAAAGACAAATGATGCAGCCTCCCCAGCAGAGGTAATGACTTCATTGTTGATTTCAAGTGCAGCGCACGGAGATTCTAACGGAGCTAAAGGAAGAGGAGGGCTGCCAAAGAGTGAGAAAAGAAGAACCGTTCGGTTTCCTTGGGAACACACAAGGAGGCGGGAAGAACTAAGAGAGGACCGGGGAAAGATGAATCATCCCTTCACTCAGACGACAGCCATTGTTTCTGTGTAGAGAAACATCCTTACAAATTCAGGCAAGCACAACAAACCACACACGCGCATGCACACGCAAAACATACACATACACGAAAGCATTCACAGACACACGCAAAGACATACATGTGCGTGCGTGCACATACACACATGCAGGAAAGCATTCACACACACACAAACGCGCACACACACACACACACACACACACACACACACAGACACAGACACACACACAGACACACACACAGACACACGTAGACACACATAGACACACATAGACACAGACACACACGCAGACACACACGCAGACACACGTAGACACACGTAGACACACGTAGACACACATACACACACATACACGAACACACACATTGTCCACCTACTCAGACACCCCCAAACAACGCCACCCCTAATCTGAACCCAAAGTGCCACAGTGCAGGGTGTGGGAGATGATTAATATCATAATGCCTGCTAATATCCCACCGGATTTCATATAAAACCACTTCTCCAAAGACCTCACACAATGAGGTTTAATTAGCCTTAATAATCCAGGTTTAGAAAAGTGGCTCCTGAGTTGGTAAAATCTTAAGAGGATTTGTTCTGTTGTTAAAGACTGGTTTGTTGAAAATTCGAGTCGACTTTGCACTGCGGAAACACTTCAGTTCAATTACATCAAAGTGTTATTAAGCATTATAAAACTGTCATAGGCACTCTATAATGGTTTGTAAACAAATTTTAAACCCTCTGGCACAATCTGAGGCAGACTTCTCTAGATGTGTTGTTTTTTATTAGAACAGAGCTGAGCTGCATTTGTTAAGATAGGTAGTACCAGTGCTTGAAGCAAAATTCTGCACAAACATTGCATCCAGATACCATCCCTTTAATGTGGAGAAGCAGGCAAAGCACACACTCCTATGACAGGTCAGGGTTTCCTAGCACTGAAGCCACCGCTGCACCCTGGGATACAGAGCAGCCCGAGGGAAACCTCAGTGCCGTACACGCAGCTACGAAGCCTGCATCAGGACACATGCGAGAGCTGGAGGAGCACTCTGCCCTGAGCCGGGCCGCAGCGCACAGGGGAGTCACGTGAGCACCCGCTAACACCGCGTCCCTGCAGAGAGGGAGCCCGCGTCTGCCGCGCTCAGGCGGAGATAGAGAGACGGCCGCGAAGAACGGCCCCGCGGGACGGCGACAAAAGAGCCGCTTTACGCATGACGTCCTACCGGGCTCCCAGAATGGGATGAGGAGTGACACGGCAGCTAACAATGGCTTGCAGAGCGCTCAGGGTCGGCAGCGTACCTGCTAATAACACACATGCAAGTGGAATCACGGAAAGCAAACAGTCTGCTGTTGATTTACATGGAAAGATAAGCAGCTGAGAGAGTACTGTAGTGTCGAAGTGTAAGTAGGAAACAGATGCGAGTCTGTCCTGTATTGTGGAAATTCTTGAAAAAAAGTGCAGCTGAAATAACAAACTCACCAGCCAGCATTACTCCTTTTTTTTTTTTTTTTTTTTTTTTACTCCTCCTTGTTTTTATTTTGAAATCCACACATTAAAATATGGATGCGAAACTAGAGTGTGCTCCATGGGGTAGTCCACATGCAGTAATAGGGCTGGTATTTCACAAAGCACACCTGGATGTTCTCAGAGCTCTGGTGCGCTCTGTTGGCCTGGCGTCTACCCCCGCACACTCAGGTAAAGGACACAGAGTCTCCGCTCGTCCCTGCTTTTGGGACGGACACAGGGTTATGTGAGCCCGAGATACAGGCATCATTTCGGTAATGGGAGCAGCTGGCATGTGGGCAAATCCTGGGCCGAGTGCACAGCATTAATGTGCATGTGCGTGTGTGTGTGTGTGTGAGGCGCTCCCAAATCAAACATCCTTCAATTCCAGCCTAACGCAATTACCCCCGTCAGAGAGGGCCCCTAACGAGCCCAGCCCTGCTGCCTCAGCACCTCCACACGGCGCAAATCGCGCCCAAATCTCATTTCGGAGGAAGCCTCACCGCTGCTGCCCCTCATGGGGATGGGAAATTAGTGTCCCGTTCGGTCCGACCCCCCCCCAAAACGGAGGCTCCGCCCTCCAGAGGCTGCCGCTACAGACGGCTAATCTCCCGGGGGGCGCGGGAGCTGCCAGACTTCATTAGACGCCCCCCTGCCCCCAGAGTGGGGTGCATTCTCTCGGCCCTCTGAGTACACAGCCAGGGGCAAGGGAACAGCCTCCTCTACAATGATTTGATATGCCAGTATGTTCTTATTACACAATCCACTGTGTAGGGACAGGGAGAGCCATGCTTCTCAAGGACAGCGCTTAGGCAACAATACCCTGATTAGCATTAGCCACTGCCACATATCTGATGACCATTAAGACAAAATGGGCAGCACTGAAGGAGGTGTGTGTGTGTATGTGTGTGTGTGTGTGTGTGAGAGTGAGAGAGTGAGAGAAAGAGAGAAAGAGGCTACAAGAGACAGCACTGACATCCTGCAGATGGTCACGCCAGGTGAGGGAGGCGTTCGCTGGTATTAATAGAGGGGAATCTGAAGCATCCTTCCTGTGCGTCTTCAGCCAGCACCCCTGCCCCCCGGTGTTTATTCCCGTCCCATAAGTCACCGGGCTCAGGTTGCCTTTCCACGGCCCCTACCTTCTGCAGCGTAACCCGACTCCCCCGGTGGTGACCTCCGCCTGACACCCCCACCCCCACCCCCCCGCTGTTGCGTAAGCGCTCGCTCCGAACAAATCTTTCCGTGGACCGAAATAAGCGCGGCTTTAGCGGAGTGACCGGAGCCTGCCCTGTCCAGGAGGAGGGAGGCAGCAAGGCAGCGCACTGCTGTGAACATCACCCCCCCCCCCAACACTGATGACCCGCCCCTGAGTGACTTTCACCTGGCCTGCGCTGAGCACGCGGCCCTGTTCACCCTCAGGCTTTATTCAGTGAAGCAGGATCCACGCTGCTAAAAAGGGAACCCAGGCTGTGGAAGTGAAGCGGCCCCACGCAGACACGCACGGACATCAATGACAAGTTTAACTCTGAGCCGACCCTCCAATCTGTGCTCCCTGTCATTTCCGAAGCCAGGCCCATGTGATAATTAAACAGTGCGGTGGGGCTGCTCTGCCCGGAGAGGCCTGGGAGGGGCTGCAGACACCCCAGGGTAATTACGGGGGCGCGTCACGCTGCGACGGAGAGGCGTAATTAGAGAGCGGGGTCGCGGGGAGGCCCGCTTCACAAGTAGAGGAATCTCCGGCTCTGCACTCAGGATCACGCTCTTCCTGCGGAGCCAGATACACAGACGCTCAGAAATTCAGAGGAATCACAGTGACAAAAATACACATTACAAATGTGATTTACACACTATAAAAACACATCTGGGTTTTAATGTGCAGCATAAAGAGCTCAGTAAATCAAGGCCCCCTCTCTGTCCTTTTTTCCTCAAGGTTAAACGCAACGGTAGAGGCTGCCATCTATCTTTCAGCAGGAGATCGGTTTTCTGGAAAACCAGGCTCCCCAGTGTATGGGCAGGGGATATCGGACACCCCCACACAAACCCAAGATTCCGTCGGAGCTCAGAACGACTGAGACACTGCGGACAAATCCCCGCTACATCCAAATCTGCCCGCTTTCATACACGCCACCGCGCCTGAGGCAAATTACAGCAATTTCCTATGCACCAATTCAGTCATCGCTCAGTCATCCAGGATGTTTTACATGACTCATCTCAGATATCCAGATCACACAGTCGCTTTCAGAGGGATGAAACGCCAAACTCTGCTGTCACTGGCTTAATCACCAAAGCATCCGCCCTACACGCAAGGGCAAAGGCAAGAAAGTACATCAACACAAGACTCCCTGTGTCAAAAACGGTAAGACGCTCTGAATCCCCCGGGACTGAATCCCAGACTGCAAATCACGCCTGCTGTAGCTGAGAGCGCGGGCGGAGGGAGAGGGGAGTCGAATTCGGGCTGAGATGACCTACATTTACGAACGTCGATATTCCGTCAAATGTTCTGAATGAGAGGATCGCCGCCCTCTCCCAGCGCCTTCCCGTGGTTTTCCGAGCGGGGAAAACGGGATGACCTCCATACAGAGACGTCCCCGGGCGCGGCCGCACGCTTTCTAATGAACCGGAATGAGGTCGCCGCGTAATTATGAAACACACCGGAGGAGAACATCCACCGACGGCACGAATTAAACACACAAAAAAAAACCACACGTGTTATATAAGAACGAGGAAGCACTGCGCCATTTTAATTTCAAATAAACCGCAATGCAAAAACTATATCTGTCTGTGGGGTTCTGCAGAAAACACCATGGGCTGCGTCGAATGAAAGGAGCAAGCCGACGGCCTGCCGGGATGCTTCGCAGCCCCCGAACGCGAGGATGGAGGGCGTCTTCCCACTGTTTGTATTGAATTTGTTTAGGCCAGGCTGTTCTGATGTATATGGAGGAGGATTGCGACTGAGGAGGAGATAAGCCCGTTGCGAACCGAGGGTTTGATACAGCGATTATGTGGTAGCTTCTTTCACGTGGATTACAGCCAGCAAGAGCTGAGAGAGAATGCCTCTCTGAAGGAGGGCTGGGAATAGAAGATCTGCCGCACTGGAGAACAGTGTAATGCACAGCTGTTGGCACAAAGAGGCTTATTCGGGGGCATCGCCTTTAAAAGCACATAAAATGTAAAATTTCCTGTGAAAATCATATTTCCATTTTCACCCTGATGGTGGTGTCAAGTAACATTGTACACAGAAAACAAAGCCTATGCCGTTTAAAAGAAAGACACGCGTCTGTGTTGTGTGGTCGAATTAATCATGCCAAGATAAAACATTTTCCACATCAACAGTTATCAAAAAGCCCTCAGTCATGCTCTCCAGTTGTTGTTGTCTGATTCGTTATCTCGCAGCAGGGGGCGGGACCTGACTGGAGCTCCAAGTCTGAATGTAGCCCCTCAGAGTTAGCCTCCTCTAAAGCGCTGATGCCCTCCAGGCTGCCTGCCCATGCAGCTAAACACGCAGTGATGTCAGAGCCTCGCTTCCTACGCGGTGATTACCGCTGTTTTAGCGGAATGGCGGAGCTGCCCTAATTCTGCGCCTTTCTCTCTCTCTCTCTCCCACACAGCTCTCTGCCAGATCTCAGGAGGCCATGTCATTCAGAGCACAAGGGGTGCTGGGAAACCGCTCAGAGGGAACAATCAGCCAATCCAGTTTTAGATGGAGAAACGGGCAAAGAAAGCAATGTAGGTCATCTCAGAAGAGGGTGTCATATTATTAAAATAAGTCCTACAATGCTGTAGCTGAATGCAAACTCACAATCCAGCCAAACTCCCCCTCCCCCAATCCCCAAACCCCCCTGCCTTGAAGGTCACCTTGTCTGGGGGCACGTGCTCGGTCTGCCATGTGATATTGGTGATCATGCCATCGATGAGAAACCGCATGTGGCAATCAATAAGGAGTCTGGCGCTCGTCCGTGTGACCGGGCGCTATGCTCATCGGGGGGGGTCTCATTCCCCACCCCCCCTTCCACCCTGACCCGACCCAATCCCGTGGCCCCACTCCCCAGTGGGGGTCTGCGGGGCTCGGGACCCAGCCATCTGCCCCGCACCCCGCAGCGCCCGCGCTCCGTTCTCCAGGTGAGGACAGCGGGGCGCGGGGGCACTGCAATCTGAGACATCGCCAAGGCGCTCCAGCTCTGTGATCGACACGCCCCCCCCACCGCTGTCGCCAGAGGCCCCAATTAGCAGCCGACGGCGGCTCTTATCATAATGAACGCGGAGGGTTCCCGCGGAAACGGGCCGTCGCTGTCACTGTCAGGGCTGAGTTCCCTCTGTGTCACTTCTCTCTGGCGGTGAGTCACCTCAGATACCTCCAGAGAGGGAACTCTGGCGCTTCTCTCCTTCTGCTTTTCACAGAGAGGAGGTGAGATGCTTCCTCTCTGCCGAGCGCTGACGGTCTAGGCCCCGCCATCTTTGAAGGCCCTAATTAGCCTCTGATCGATGCATCTCAGCCTGGCGTTATGGGAATCTGGCAACCCGAACGCCAGTGTCTGTTCAGCTGTGGCACCTACCCACAGATTTCACCTCACATAACGCCTCACATAACACCTACCAGAATATTACCTTATCCTGGAAGTCATAAAACGCACGTCATTTTCCATGTTAGCCTGAAATCCTCTGGGTGAAACTACAGTGATAATCTGTCCCAGAATCACGGCAAAATGCAAAGATATGAGGTTTATTCATTCGTTCCAACAAAGTATATTCACTACATTACGATAAAAGTGCAGATATGTGATTAGGACAGCATCACATGGAGACAATCTGGTTACAGCCCTTTCTCTGGAAGAACCCTAGGCCTCACTAAGGCAATGTGAACACCCCACACCAGCACGTAGACCCCGGGACCTCTCACACTCACAAACACAGACACAAAGACACAGAGACAGACAGAGGCACTGGCACCACCAGAGACACACAGCGACACACACACACACACACACACACACACACACACACACACACACACACACACACACACACACACACACACACACAGACAGACAGACACATAGACACATTACTGCAGGAAAGCTCACAGCACACTGTGAGGCCTGGAAACAGAGTGGTGGTAACTGGAATTCCAGCAGTTTAACAGGGCCAGGCCAGTGGCTGCAGGATGGAGTTGCAGTCTTTTACAGGCGTGTTCAGGGAGCACCAGCCTCAGAAACTCAGAGCTAGGGGGGCAACTGGCCATCTCATTACTGGGAACACACACTACTGACTCATCCTCAGTACTTACAGATCAGAGCATACACAACATACAACAGTCCTACACAAGAGTGCCCATGCTCTCTGCATCTTCAGTGTGTGTGTGTTACATATTTAAATTTCATAAAGCCATGAAAACACAGTTATCTAAAAGACAAAAGAATCAAAATGGAACAATTACAATACATTGTGTAATCCAATTTACACTACTTTAAGAGCTTGGTATATTAATGAATATCTTACATCAAAGTCTCATCTAATAAAATAAAACAGGTTGGTGAACATGAAAGTAGGTAAGTAGGTTAAAGTGTTTCATTTCCGGCTGTATGTTTAACAGCCATTTCTTTCCCGCATTAGACAAGTTCAAACACATATAGCCAGTTACCATGCATCTCTGACAGCTACTTATAAACTTGTAGAAATGAACACAGACTCCCTCAGAATAGCCTGTGATTGAACAATGCCATAAGGTCTGACCCACAGGGCCAGCTCTCCTCTATTCTTACAAACAAAGACGCTCACCAGTGCCATCGCAAGTCTAAACAGGAAACGGTCTATATTTGTCTCACGTGAGTTATTTAGTGCTGGCCCTCCAGGGCCGAAACGCCCCCTCAAACTCACTGCCCTCTCTACAGACCACAGCTCTGGGTCAGCAACAGCCAATCAAAAGCCAGCTGGGAGCACTCCAAACCGTGCTTCACAACCTTGATACACAATTCGCTAAAGAAACTGAAAAAGTCCGGGGAGAGCTTCAGAACAATGCAGTAAAACAGATGATGACCGGACTGATCATACACACAGATAGACATGAGCAACAAGTAGCCACAACATCGAGGAAATGTCTGTTCTTGTATGCGTTTCATGCGTGTATGTGTTCTGTATGTCCTTTCATGTGTTTATGTATGTCTGTGTTTTTGTATGTACATCCCTGTGTTTATGCATGTGCGTTTGTGTTTTTGTAAGTAAGTTAATGTGCTACATGTTCACATGTGTGCACACGTGTGTGTTTACGTGCCTATATGTATATGTGCGTGTTTGAGCGTGTGCGTGTGTCATTGTGTTGCTGTTGCCGGTTCGAGACAGGAGCCCCACTCGCCTTCCACGCTGTCAGAGCAGGACGTTCCGATGCCGGTGTCGCCGCTGTCGGAGGCGGTGCTGTGCCGTCGCCCGCGGTTACTGCTGCTGCTGGCCGAGGAGGCCCCGCCCTGCCACGCGGACTCGCACCCCGGGACCCATCCTGGAGAAGGGGCGCCAGAACCTGAAACCCACACAGGACACGAACACGGGGTAAACATTCCTCCAAAAACACAGGCACCAAGACATACCATTGGTTCATCAGGGCACAGGTTCTACTCCACACCTCCAAAATACACAGACATCAGTGACACTACAGTCCCATCAGGGGCTACTCACTGAGACTCATTTTACATGATCCTAAGGCACCCACCACAGTTCACCACTTCCCTGGGGCCATGCGTACAGCTACGGCTCCATGCATGAAACATATTAGCTGTTGATTTTGAGGTACTAAAGAAAGTTCCGTTCAGAAGCATCTTTGGATTGTGGACGTTATGGTGCGATTTTCACTTACACTCAGCTTTGCGCTGAGTGAAAGATATTGGATTTCACCGCTTTAAACAGCTGTTTAGCTGTTGCCCGGGGAACCAGCCCAATGACCTCAACTCAGGCCAGGAATTAACATGCAGAGTGGAGGGAGCCAATAAAATATTCCCTACCAGACAAGAGGGGTTAACTTCTCATAAGCCATTAAGAGGATCTGCATTATTTGATCACAATTAGAGTTGGTGCAGCAAATCTTCACAGCCAACACAACTAATAACAGCAGCTTAGGTGAGCTGGCATATGGTTACGCACCCGAGCTGGACTTCATTCCCTCTGGGGCTTTTCCGTGCACACAGTCTAAACAAAACACAATACTAAAACCCCATCGGTGTGGTTTCTGGGAACTTATCCACTGTTTTACAGAGGGAGGAACATGCAGCTATTCTCTGTATACAACAATGACATTACAAATACAATCGGATAGATACATCAGATCATTATTCAAATAGCAGAACTCAGACTGGGAAACAGTTTGCTCCTACTCAGATAAGGCCCTAGATATGACAACAGAGCTGGGTTACTTTCTAGGCAGAGGAGGTGAGCTGCGGAGAAAAGGGATAAGAGCTTCACAAATATCGGTCTGTGACCTACATGGCATTTTATGCTGAAAATGTCAGCAGATAGCTTGGCTACTGTTCTGTGAAATCATGACACCGATTCCATGAAGAGAGCTTCCCGTCTACAGTGAAAAGCAGCTTCGTCAGGCTTCACTCATGTCGCATTTTCCCGTACCGTGCACAATATATTGCGACACAGACCACCCATTACCCACAGTTCCCTGTCTCAGTGTGCACGCATCATCTGAAGGAACTTTCAGATTAATCTGACCCTCAGGGCGAAACGGCGGATTCCTCAGGTGGGTCCAACAACGGCCTCGGTCTCAACGACTAGCCAATACTCAGGGGTGATCTAGACGAGGTTGAGCTCGGGTGACTGGGACAGCGTCCCCAATGGTAGTGTGCCCGAGACGCCATCTCCCATCTTTATCTGCTAACCCGATCTATTTTGAGTGTGTAATCCGTTTGGACGGAGCCATTAAGGCTGTCCTGTTCCGTGCCAAGTGGGCGCTAGGGCTGCATTCACGGTTTTCACAGTCACTCAGGCACCTCGGCACGTGGCACGACATGAGCTAACTGGCGCGCCGTGACTACACACTGAGGGCTACCACTCGAACATCAATCAAACAGACCATTCAAGTAAAACGATCAGCCAACACACAGGCAGAAAAATGCAAACACATCTGACATTCGACTGCCTCCATCAGCAAAAGTGAACTACCAGCACGTCATAAATCTCAGGTGCAGCTAAGGTTTAGTGAGCAATCTGAAATCAGCCATGAAAAATCAGCCCTGATATATCAGGGTCATCCTGAGAAGACTGTAAAATCATGTACCAAAATACGCCGTAGTGCACCGCATGATCAAATGAGGGATTTCACACATATTTTTAAATTTTCTAATGTCTTGAAAGCTGGATGTTCTCTGATTGGACGGCAGACACTGTTGACATTAGGTACAGTACAGCTCAAGGCGAGTGAAATTAAGGCCAAGAAGATCCAGTGATCCACTTTCTCTAATCGCTGCTGAGACTTTAGCCTATATGCAATGACACGCACAGTGCTTTTCAGTGCTGCAGTCTCAACCACTGACCACAGTAGACAATATGCAACTGTCTTTGCTAAAAGAGCTATTGTGAAGAGCAATAATGCCCAATTCAAATGACTCCTGCTCCACTGTTTTGCAAAACTACCACAACGTTGATTCTTCCTTTACTCTTCAAGGTCAGTGTGATAATCTGACTCACAGCAGACTTAAAGAAAGCTGTATCCCTTTAGAAAAAGGCCATTTCCGTAACAGTGATTATCAACAGGTCTGAAATTAGGCTCAACCTATAACCCTTTTCAAATGGAATCCCCACCTCTTAGTAAGAAGCTAACATTGTGGCTGAAAACAGCCAGGCTCTCAAGCTGTCGCTGTGTGCCAGGAATTATGCAATATGTGATCAATTATTAACAACACAATTTACAGGGGATTTAAAAGCTGAGCCGTGACACAGCAACCTGCACCTAAACACGTGGATGCAAGGGTGACACCTCTAACAACTTTTCAAACTTACACCCAGGATTAAACTATATACTTTAAAAACATTTAATGGGGGTACTGTCCCCTCTTCCCAGAAGTGTCACTGTGGTGTAAAGCCGTAATCGGAGGACTTGGCTGTTTCCAAACAGGGTTTGTGTGTGCAGTCTTGGCAATGTTTCATTAACATGAAAGTGCAATTGAAATACTGAACAAATACCTTCCCAGAGCACACACTGGCCTAGTTAGTTCACTCGCTACAGCTGGAGCTTTTACAGACCTTTTCTCAAAAAACAACCCATTTACACAATTCCCTTAAACAGGCGTGACTTTGATTAATTTCAAATAAAATGATATGATTTTCCATTTCATTGTTGCAAATGTTGGCATTGGTTTGCCCGAGTCATAGTTAGCAGTGTCGCGGATTTAAAAGGCAATATCAATCTGTCCACATATTGACAACTGTAATCACTGTCACCGCTCATGAGACAAAGAACACGGCGTTGAGGGGGGTGCGCGACAACGATACCGTGGAAACTGAACCAAATATTACACAGTTACACTGTCCCTAGGTAACAAAGCTGTTGTATGTATGACATATCAAATCTTGGTAAAAAAAATAAAAAAATAAATAAGTGCTCACTGTAATGTTTAAATGTTCGACGAAGTCTGACCATTACCCGCAGACGAGAATCGCACGTAGCGTTTCTAAAACCCCATCTGCCGCAGGACACCAGCTCACTACGACTGAGTATTCTTCCTTATATTAATATATATATCTAACTAGTTTGTATAAAATAAAAGCACTTCATAGTTGGCTAGCAAGCCTATCTTCATAGTAATGCGTCTGAGTATAAGTAACGTCATCTAGCTACCGTTAACTAGCTAGTCTAGGTCTGACAAGATCAAGACAACGTTAGCTAGCTACACAGCAGTAGCTGGCTAGCTAAACAGCCCTCACTGAAAATAATTGCGTATTACAGAAACCAATAACTTCGTAATTATCAATTTATTCTGTTGTCACTGATAACGCTAGGCAGCCAGCCAGCTAAAACCGTTAATCTTATCAATGTTGAGCGTTCTTCAAACCTGGCCACCACGCGCACATCCTGCGGTCAACTAACACGATGGTTTACAACAGAGATAAGCTAATATTTGGCGACCGTGTAGCTAACCTTACCAAGATGTACAGATCTTACCTATTTTGTAAGAGTCGTAATCGTCGTAGTCGTTCCTCTCCCACATTGTTGCCAGTTTATGTTATGGACTCGATTGCAGTGGTACACTCCGATGGGTAATTCCAAAAGCGCAGATAACAAAAACCGAAAAACCCTCAAAGATGGGGGATCTGCTAAGTACAGCCCATGTTTCTCTTACTGCTAGCGGACTCGCTCACGCTTTACGAACGCAAACTTCGGTCGGACCTCCGTCTTTTTTAATACACGATCCTTAAATCGGAAATCGGCTCCTTTGGTCGGAAATATGGGTAAGCTTGGGTGAAGTAGCTAGCAGTAGCTAAAGTCGATTCGCTGTTCGACTGCAGTGCATGCGAGGATGTGATCTCACAAACTACGCGATCCATCTCCTCAATCAGAGCCGTATATCTCCGCCCCCCTCGGCTTAAGGCTGCTGCTGCTGCTGCGGCACCTCGGGACGGGGAGAGGGAGCCACCGAGGCGACGCGGGCCAACAGGAAACAGAACCGCTATTCATTCAAGGAGAATATTCCCACATGCACAGCCCAGTACAGCGTTTTGGAGCGGGTTTGATTTTGAGCTGCCTCATATAACCAACAATAACTTTAAAATGTCTCCAACATGGAGAAACAAGGGAAAATTACGGCCCTCAAATGGCTCCGTAATTCAGATCCGTTTGAAAATAATTTGGAATAGTCTGGAATGTTCTCGGTATAAATTACCGAAAGGAAATTACCAGCAAGTGCATGAAACTACGGCAACGCCAGCGACCCTCAGATGATCCTCAAAACATTTCTAGGCAGATAAAACATGACAAAAGCGTCACGTACTGCGGGAGGAGGCAAACGCTTGTTTTTACGGTACTGATCACTAATGATCTGCAATAATCTATTATGTATGTAGTATTATAAGCTTATCCCATTTTAAGTGTTAGTCGACATTTGTCAGCTGCAAACTGTACTGTATATCGTTGGATAGGTTTAATGCATCCTTCCTTTTTCATTCGTCTGTCACCCGTATCAAAGTGTCAAATTGTATCAAACTGCCATCCTTACAGCCTCTACATTTCCAACCTCTAATTTACCTAACTTTTCTGCCTAATCTGGTACTACTCACATCTCTTTTTCTTCTTGCCATCCTCCCCTTGTCCTCTTTTCACCTTTTTCTGTCCTGCTTTAGGTTAGTGCTTTTTCTGTACTGTTAAAGAATAAAGTCAGGGCGAAAAGGCAGCTGAGAATTTTTCAGCCCGGACAGGCATTCTGTCTGCATCTTCATCTCATCTCTGCAAATGTGAAGCACTAGTGCAGACAAAAGA
This sequence comes from Megalops cyprinoides, assembly GCF_013368585.1. Classification (NCBI taxonomy): domain Eukaryota; kingdom Metazoa; phylum Chordata; class Actinopteri; order Elopiformes; family Megalopidae; genus Megalops; species Megalops cyprinoides. The sequence continues at coordinate 16,435,920 of NC_050599.1, forward strand.
AAGCCTTGCTATGGCTGTGTGGGTGTTCTCACATGCAAGCAGCCCAGATTCATCATCGCCTTCAACAGCAATAGTTTCAGAAGACTTTTTATCTTCTGGTTGGAGAGACAATTTCAGTTCTGTTTAGTGACTCGCCATGAAGTGCTCAGTAAGCAAAGTGATGCCGTACGGTTAGTGAGAACCATGCCAAGAATCCAGAGCACTCTACAATTGTGGTCTCTTGCAGGACCAATATCCAAACCATGTTACCGTGAATGTTAGTCAGAGAAATCCCTATTCAGATTTGTAGGACAGGAAATGATAAGGCGTAAGTCAGCATAGATGGCAGTTTCTCTTTGTGCCACACAAACAGCGGGGATTTTTTTTTTCAAGTAATAATGCTGTTTTGAATTTATGAACTTCTTTTTGGCCTGTGACAAGTAGCGGTAGAAACACTGAAGCACCTCCCTGACAGGCTAACAGGCTGGATAAGCACTTCCCTCGGCAGGATCTTTTTTTCAACACAAGAGGACAAAGGTGCCAGCTAAGTAGTCACAGCCAGTGAATATTCCTATTCAAGTTTTTAAAATACATAACTTGCCTGAGTTGAAGAAGTTTATTTTTTCAAGATGGTTTACAGAGAAGCATGGAAAGCAAAGTAGATGTTGTTCATTTTCTCAGTTAATCTAATCTGGTTTTGTAGAGAAAGATGGTAAATTCAATATATGTTAACGATTCATGAATAAGGTCCAGTATCTCGGTGCTGCCTTATCACATATTGTCAAATTTAGGTTTATTACAGATGCAAATAACAGTTCCTGCTGTACTTATCCACTTCCTGCTATAAGGCCCGAAGTTGCAACACCAGGTCTGCGCCACTCTCTGGCCCACGTCAGCTTACCCACATTGAAGCTGGTCACCCAGCTCACTGGCTTTAGTTCTTCCATCAAATTTATTTGCTGTAGTCTTGAACCAATCTTATAATTCCATCAAAGGTTGCCCCTTTTCACAAAAAATCCCCTTTACTTCGTAAAATATGCCACGTCCAACACTGCAACTTCATGATGTACGTCACGTCCAAGATTGCAGCATACATGATTTCGACAGACATGTCCTTCCTGTTGTTTTTTCACTACTTCCCCTTTTAATTGGGACGGAATATCACCTTCTGCAATAACTTCCACTGAAATGCTTGCCACTTCTTTGGATGTTTTCAGTAAAATTTATTGCCATTTGTATGCCATGAAAACAGACCTGTATTATGTGTGGACCTACTAACACTTTAAAAATTACAACAAATTTTAGACACTGGCTTTATTGTAGGTGAAAATAAGGCATAAGCTAAGAAGTGAGTCTGAGATGGTAATCTGAGAAAGTAATTCACCTACTTCAAAGGGCAAAATGGCAGGATCTAATGGTTAAGAATGGAATACATAAAACCTTGCAATACCTGAATCATTATTACGGAGGTGGTTTGAATTTCCTTTCATTTAGATAACACATCCTATATTAGTAACTTACACAATGTCTGCCATCCTCCCACTGATGCTATAGTTTCCAGTTATGGTGTAGAGTTACTTTGAAATAGGCACAATGAGATGGTCAGAGGATGCGGTCAATAGACATTAACATTTCTGCATGAAGACTAAGCATTGTCAGACAAATGTCACATGACAGAGAGGTGTTTTTTAAGATGTATACCAGGATTTATATGAATATAATTATTAACATTGACCATTAAATTGTACATAAGAGTCGAGATTTAATGAAATGGAGTTTCTGGCTATGATTTGGGCCACTGCAGAAGCCATGTTCCCATGTTAGCATTACGTTGTAGCAGGATAAAAACATCCCCTAGAAGATCACAGGCAGGGCCGTTAAAATCCAGGGCCGCGAGAATCGCCATTCCGTATCATGTTCGGACAGACAAGCTGGCCTGATATCAAAAGGCACTGATCAAAATCAGCCATCACTCTAATTAAATCCTGTCAGCAGCGATAAAAAACAACAGTGTTTCCAGCTGGAAGAGGAGCCCCGTTTAGGTAATTAAGCCCGTGTACAGCATTATTTGGGTTCAATTACCCATAGACGCTCAATTAATTACATGCTACTCGTTTTGTCCTGCATGAAAAAACTCAATTATTTCTATAGCAGGGCCGCAGAAAGCTGAGAATGGCCTTTAAAAATACAAGTGCTCTCATCTGGTCTGTTCAGTTTTCTTTAAAAAAAAAAAAGAACACGTTACATATCATCTCGGAAATGAAAACACAATTACAACGCCCCCCCCCCTTGTAGAGCTGGCACCTTTTAATGACACAGTGTATGGCATCTATGATGTCAGCATTTTTGAATGAAGAGAACAAAATACTTAAGTGATTTGTTAATGAAATTTATCCCCTGTGGTTTGAGGAGTTGGACAGCAAAGCATTTACCTCATATAGGAGGGGGCCGGAGAGTGAGTCATGTAACGCCTTAAACACAATACTTGCGTTTGGAACTAGGTTTAGGTTTGCCTCCATCGTTTAAAATGATAAATTGCTGTATTCAGTGAGGTCAAAAACAGGACGTGTTTGCATTGGAGCAGCTTCAAAGAAGATTCATACCTTCAGTTTGAAGTGCCCTGGCACTGATGGCCTTTTGCAAGGATCAGCTCAAAATTAACTGTTGTAAGTGCAACACATACGTAGTTCATTAAAACAAAGGTGGGACAAAATGAATGTTCTTTGCTGGTATAAAAAAAAAACGGAATTAAGAGGGGCTGCATTCCAGATAACATAAATGTTTCTACGCCTTTCATCACAGCAGTACACACGGAAACCAAATTAAAGCCAAACCAAAATGGTTCTTCAATATGTAACATGACCATCAGCACCTCATCGCTGTCATCTGTTATACAACTCTATATGTTTGAAATATATTGTAACACTTTCATGCATAATATGCATTTCGGGTTACTTTCCTACATCTGACAAGGCAGTGTTTATCTTGAGAGGCTCGGGAACGTACAAAGGTTCAGAGTGGGCGCGCAGCCAAGCTGTACTGTTATGTACCTTTCTGTTATGTAACGTTGTACTGCCAGCCCAGGGAGAGGGGAAGACTTTAGTGAAGAGCGTGCTGAGGTTCCTCAGTGTGGAGGACCACCGGTGAGGGGAGGCACTCCAGAGTGCGCCTCCAGACACAGAGCAGACGCGTTTCTGACGCCGCGCGCAACCCTGGTACGGCCGTCTCCACGACAACAGCGGGTCTTTCAGCAACGAGGACTGGCCCTCCCGTTTGCTACAACAGGGCTGGCCCGCGCTCCTCCAGAGAACAAAGAAAGCTTCACTTTCACTCTGCCACAACTGGTCACTGGGGCGACACCGTGCAAACACACAAACATGTACATCAGTCTCCTCAGCAGTTTCAGGCATACACAACTGAGGAGCAGAGATCAGCAACCGAACAAAACTAAAAGACTAAAGACAAAAATCCAGTGTAAGTACACTGCTGGCTTACTGTCCAAAGGCCCACACTGCCCCTATCACGTATTGTGAGGCCGAGAGCATTCCAACGTGCTGGCCTAATGCTGCTTTATTTTACCTCATATGAATGCATGAATAACGTCTCATTTTTCATAAGTAAGATAATGCGTGTTGTGGTAACAAATCTTACTTTGGGCTTTTCGCCCACGCTGTATTAAAGAGAAACAAACCCAGTCTCTACTCAACAGAAATCGTTTCCTCACACTGGAGTGCAAATGTCCCAGTGTTCCACTGACAACAGCGCTGACCTGTTGTTTCTCTGGCTTTCCCTCCACCTTGCATGTTGGCACGGGGTTGCACTTCATCAATAGTTTCCAGCTTGTCATAAGAGTATGAAACAATGGCGCTTTCAGCCAATAGGGTGTGAGAATCAGTGTTTTGGAGCACGTTATCAGCTTTGTGCAGACGGCACCCAGCCCCCATTTCCTGTCTCACTGCCAGGAAATCAATGGCCCTGCCTGGACACAACACGCCAACACACGCTGCTCAGCGCCACCCCTAGCCAGAGCACACGCAGGTCATCACATGTGCCCGACGTGTACAACACAGACAACATGCATGAGATTTGGTCATATGTTACCAGAACACAGGCTTGCTCACCTTTGCTTTACGCGCCATACTTCAGGAAAAAAAAAAAAAGTATGTTCCTCAAACTTGCATTACGATAGACCACAAATGACAGAAGTTTTACACTTGCCATGTGGATGTAGGGTGTAATAAGAATGAGATCAAAAACAGGTCCAGAATAGAGAGGACCTGCGTTCTGCCCTGACAAACCATGGATGAAATTTTCAATGCAGGAACCCATAAATGTTCCACAGAAAAGCTTGAATGGGCCCAACAAGTTTCCTTTTGCACCAAAAAAGTTCACAGCTGTCATTTAACTTTATGATTTTCAATGGCTGGAAACTGTATTTGATGATTTAATTCAAGAAGCACTTGCAAATATTGAATGTCTAAAATGATAAAGCAGACAGAAAAAGTAAAAACGAAACAATTAACATACCCGCGTTTCTCTTCATGAGCACGCACTGCCGAAGCTGTGTCAGGAAGTGGTAACGACTCAGATTATGTTCGGCGAAACTCGGCACAGGAACTCTCTCAGCAAATCACCTTACAGCCAATAACAGCCCAACCTTTGGTGTGAAATTACCTTTGTCTGTAGTCGCCTGCGTTTCCTCTCTGTAGACTGGTTTGCTGAACTTCTGAAATAAAATTAGCGTAAATAAAATTGTGTGTCACAATTCAAATTATCAATATTTTTGTATTTTTTTGTAATATTACTTTTTGCATTCTATTCGTAAAAGAAGATGTATTTATGAAAAGATTCTGTGTGATACTTTGGAAAGGTATCACAATTGATATAGAATATCTAGCAATACTAAACTGTGTCTTATATGTTGGAAATACTCACTCAAATAATGCCCTCTAAAAAGCATCATAACAGCGAACAATATACTCAAAGCAACTCTGAGTGTTTTGAAAGTGGAGGCTTAATACAAATGTCCAAACTTAGACTAATGTCCAGTGGCATTTGAAAAACCTGCATGTCTGGCAGTGTGACATCTGTTTCCTGTTTAGCAGGCCAATTGAAGGTGCCTCATTAGACTCCACCCAGCAGGGGGCCCTCATTAAAGTCCTGGGTGTGCCGCTCCTTCCAGACTTTAAGTTAAAGCTCAGTAATCCCAGTCTGGAACAGGACTGGTTTTATAGAGCGTCTGTGCGGAACCAAACCAGATCCCTCCCAACAACACTCATTAAAGTAATTATGCCACCAGTACCGGAACTTTTCACCTCCACCTGGTCACACCTGGCCCTGACACTGCTGTAGGTTCCCTCCACCAAACAGGCACTTTAAAGTCCAGAAAGATGGGCCCAGGTTCAGTTAATGTCTCCTTAAGTCTGACAAACAAATAAATGTAAATAAATGTTTTTTTTTTCTTTCCCAAATGAACTTAAGCAAATTCCACTGTAACAAATAAAAAAACTTGTATTGAGAAAAATCAATGATGCATTTATTTAACAGTCAAAGTTAAGGACACATGTTGATTGAATCTAGGTCTTTGCTATTTTGTCTAATTTACAGCTATAACAATCATGCAGTAAGAGTCTCTTTGACAAAATAAATGAATCGGACAGAACAGAGATGAGATTGAGTTGATGTAGTTTATATGCTGCAGTATTTCCTAACCAGCTGTTATCCATTCAGTGTGACAGTCCAGAAACCAGCAGGCTGTAAGTCTGCACCCTGATGGTTTTACTTTTGTTTACAACTTTGACAGAGTCAAGTTTTACCATTTAAATTTAATGGGCAAATACTGAATCAAAATATTCAACATGATCCAGACATGCAAATCAAGGTTCAACATCTTGTGTAACTTCATACACCGACAAACGATATCCCACTGACACAGGTAGGTTTTCACATATTTTGAAGGGCTTGACAGAATTTAAAAAAAAAGGAGACCAGTTTTCAGTCAGGGACTTGTGTTAACTTACTGGCTCAGTCCTTGTGCCACTCCTGTCGTTTGTCACAGTGAGCGCTTTCCTGCCCGTGTTCCTGCTTTCGGCTTGCACAGACAGGTCTGTTCGACATCTCCCCTGGGTTTATGTGAAACACGCTCTGCCCGGGAGTGAGGCGACTGCGTCTCCAGAACTGCCTAAGGAAACCTGCAGATCTCGCACCACTGGTTTGACTCTGAAACATTTGACTACATTTGCAGTCAAACGCAGCCTGGTAAATGAGTACTTAACCCTTTTCTAACAATACATGTGTGTTAACAACACTGGTATAGGAGCCAAAAAATGTTTGAAATAGACTGTAGTGCAGGATTGTGGTACTGAATATGTCAACATTCCTTATGGAATGGTGGATGCATGAGAACGCACTTTATTGCACTGTAATGCTTGTATTCTACAAATTATAAGCAACAACACAAAAATCTGTTCTGGGGGGTTGTCTGTGCCATCTACTGTATCTGATGTGCGATGGTAACAAACATCTAGCATGAGTATGATAATTTTGTCACACACCATTGATATTCTAAGCACACAAGATACATGGAAGACTTACCCTAAAGGTACTCTGGTTCCAGCATCAAAGACAAAGCCTGCAGGAGAGCGGCAAACTGAGTCACACTTACATAAACCGGCGCGGACGGGAACAAACCGGCCTCTGTGCTAAGTGGAACAGAGAGGGGCTGAATAAAGCGCGGCTCCTGTGTGCAGAAGACCCGTGCGCCGGAACATATGCCTTTGACACTGGCCAGTCAGCCTCCATCGGCTGCCTAGAGCTGCCAAAACAGTCTGGCCGTGAGGGAGAGGTGGTACAGACCAGGTGCATCGGCGCTGTTAAGTCTGTTTAGACACGGCGGCTGAAGTGCACTTCATGTTGCCGTGGGTTTACGGCCCCGGAGACTTTAATCATTCCATTTAATCATACCTCCACGGACAGCTTCCCAGCCGGTATCAATGTCAGGCAATTGTTCCTTTTTTGATGAGCTGTTCCCACTTATTAGCGTATTGTGGAACAAACAGAGTGCACAATATGAAAATACCGCCGAGGCTCAGCGGATTTACATTTACATTTATTCATTTGGCAGACGCTTTTATCCAAAGCGACTTACATAGGTTACCATTCTTTACAATGTTATCCATTTATAAAGCTGGATATTTATTGAAGCAATTATGGGTTAGGTACCTTGCCCAAGGGTACAGCAGCAGTATCCCAGCAGGGATCAAACCGGCAACCTTTCGGTTACGAGTCCTGCTCCTTAACCAATGTGCTACACTGCCGCCCCTATTACAGTGGATTACAGCGCCGAAGCTCAGTAACGGCATCTACCTTCTAACACTCACAGTGTCCGAAACCCATTAGAAGGCCCAGACTGGCTCAGGAACAAAGATTGACCCATGCTTTCCCTGCCGCCACACCATGTGTATAGACTTCAAGCACAATGGCGATCAATGTAGTAAAAGATTACTTATTAAGTCACCAAAGATGACAGCAGAAGGCTCATAAACCCGTACTGCGCAGTGCCACTCTGGGCATTCGGAAATGCTTTTATTGTATATGAAAATCAATAACGGAACTGCATTTGCAAACGTGGCCGAAAGAGTCACGTCATTCATCCGGCAGGAGCTGATCCGAACAGCATTACAACATAACGGTATTGATGACAAGTCAACAGCCTCAGAATTAAGACTGGGGAGAGAATGGCTGTGACTGCAACGCCAACAAGACGAAACACCATCAGCTTTTAAAACTCCATAAACAGTGGGCTGGGGCTCTTAATGATTTTAGTGGGGTCCGCAGCAGTTCCGTGTTAGAGACCACGAGATTTTTAATCAATAACTGTTCATTATTAATGAGGTCACTGCTTCATCGGCAGGATATTCGGATCCATTAACTCCTCGTCTTACCTCCTGCTTCCTCCCCCTCTCTGACCTTCCTCTGTAAATTGCACTCTGGAAGAGCCTCACCGGAGACACTGCCCACACTCCACGACTCCACAGGGGCCGGGATGGAGAAACTGCAGAAGCACAGAACATATAACACCCAACACAGCCAATGACAGACGTACTAAGACATCCTAAGACATAAAAAGCATGCAGTGGACACATACACATTTTACTAGTGAACAGCTAACGTGATACCTGGCTACTCACCTGTTTATACCTGTGTATACCATAACTGTGATGAATTTACCAAGAGATCATGTTCATGTTATCGATACAGATATACATACTTATGCTTATGCTTCTTTAGATTTGTGAACATCCATTGATGTGCCACTGCAGACTGCTGCAGACTTTGACAATATTGTACATTAACCCTGGCAGGGAAACAGAGGCACCTGTTTAAACATAAAAACATGTCCCACCCAGAGCTGGTGCCTGATGCTGTGCATCCTTTGAGCAAATCACCCCCAGTTCAATTGCTCCCCTGCGGAATGACTTTCCACTGTAGCCACAGCAACAGCCCCATGCTCCCCCTTGTACTGAACTCCTGCAGTGCCTGATGGGAAGGCTATGTCCTCCATGGGGGAAAGCCTTACACCGTTATCAACAAACTGGGGAAGAAAAAATAGCCAAGACAAAAGAACCAAACAAACCTTGAATATATCTTTAACACTATATCACTATTTCTAAACGTTTACTGTCAACTGGTGGCTATACATACAGTTCTGTTCTGAGAAAACGTGGCTGCATTAAGGTTCACAACAGTTATTCACACAGTGGGCCCTTCAGACACGAGGAACAGAGCATGAAGTCTAACCAGTTAAATCCACCCAGTCACATCCATCCAGAGTTAAATCCATACATTCATAAACTCCTTGGTGCATAAGCCACAGCTCAACAGCAGCAAGGTGGACAAGCACTTTCATGTCTTTGGTTCAATGCTAAATGTGGAGATACAAACTCCACAGATACAAACTCTTTCAGATACAAACTGAAAATAACTTGTTGAAAAAGTCAACAAGTAGAAAATTGTACAAAATATTTATTTCACAGAGTTCATAATTTTGACTGTACATTTTATGCATAGTACATGTTCAGCAGCATATAATGAGAATCAGTTCATTAGAGACCATCTTTCCTGTCAGTCTCCCATGAGGAAAATAAATGTAATTTGACAAATGCAGGAAAATGAACACACGCCACTCACACACACCCACAAAGCCACGTGCGGACTGTACGCACACACACACAGACACACACGCACACACAGATAGTCAGAGACCATTCAGACACCAAATCAGACGATCACACTTTGGGCCTCTTTTTTGACTCCTCGTCCCAGTCTATATCCAGTTCTCCATCGTCTAAGACTGAGGAGCTGAACAGAGATTGACCCGGGAGGACCACTTTAGACCCCCCCGTGCCGAGCTCGAAACACTTCCTCTTTCTGGGGATCGTCCCAGCACGCCCTGCGGCAGGGTCGTGACCCTGGCCCGCCCCGGCGTCGGCTCCCTCGCAGGCTGACGCCCCAGGCTGCTTGTCTGCGGACGCCGTGAAGTGGAAGTGAGAAAGTTTGGTCAGGGTGGAGGAAGACACCTGGGTCTTTGAGGAGTCGGGCTCTCCAGCGGGCGCAGCGCTCAGCCTCTGCAGTAGTCGCTGCCGCCTCTCGCCCCCGGCTGCGGCGGCACCCACACTCCCCTCACCCTGGTCACGTGACCTCTCAGCTAGGTAGTCTTTTGCCTCTGACATCACTTTGAGCCTTAGTTTCCTGCTTGCGCTGCTGCCCTCTGCTGGCTGCTCTGTGTCTCTCTTCTCTTCACCCCTCCCCTCGGCAGACGTTTCTGTCCTGCTCTCTGAGAGTGAAGCCTCTTTCCCCTCTCTGAGAGCAGCGCCGTTCCTCTCTGTGAGAGGGGCCCGCTTCCTCTCTGCAAGAGGAACCTTCTCCCTCTCTGTGAGAGCAGCCTCTTTCTCTGCATTTTCCAGCACTCTGAGGCCCTTTCCTGTGTCTACGCTGTCCTCCGTTCGCTCTGGGAGGGTCCTGCTGTTGGGCTCCCCGCAGCCCAGTTTCTCTCTGGGCCTGAAGGTGAAGGAGGAGAATTTGGACCGTAGGGAGTTTGGGTCACCCTCAGTGTCAGGGGTGTCATCGATGGAGGAGACGTGAGGGCCTCTGCTCTTCTTTGAGAGTCGCTTTTTGGCAGCAACTGGCGTACTGTGCGAGGGCAGCGCGTCTGTGGAGAAAAGCAGGTCCAGATCATCTGTGCCGTCGTCATGGCTAGCAGCTCCCACCCCTTCAGCTCCACCACCTCTGAGGGGTGTGGTGCTCATCTTTTTGAGCCTTTTTCCTCGCAGCCTCTTGGAAACTGTCTCAGTGACAGAATCCAGTTCACTTCCCTTTGGTGCTGTGTTTCTGTGGGCGGAGCTGACCGCCTCGCCCGTGCTTCCGATTCGCTCTTTACCCCGCGCTGAGTCCTTTCCTGTCCAAGACCCGGTGCCGCTGTTGCCTGATAATAGGCTGCGGTCCTCTGGCACAGCCCTGGTGTCCACCAATGCATTCTGGGAAGCTGGAGCAATTGGTGATAACCGTGAGGGCCCAGACAATGAGTTAAACCAGTCCAGTCCGGTATCAGAACCGCTGTTCCTCCTGGATCCATCCTGGCTCCATGGCAGGGGGGCTTCCTGGTCCACAGAGCGGTTCCTGATAGTACTCCGCTGCTCCTCCCTGGGAGGCGATTGTGAATTTCCACCTTTATTCTGCAGCCTGAACAAACACAAGAAGCCAGAAAAGAGAGCTTGCTTTGCGAGAGAACCCTTCACCACTGCCTTTGTGATATTTGTGATTTCTTTCATTTGCCAGAACACACGCATGCTCAAACACGCTATACCTTACATAATGTCCACATTAGATTGTCTGTTCTTTTACCTTGCTTCTCTTAACTAGTTCTAATGAAAAGGATAAAAGATTATTGAAAAACAGAATATAAAATGTTTTATATTGAAATCTATACCGTGAGAGCCTGTCCAGCTCTTTCCTGAGGAGATTGGTCAGACCCAGTCCCTCCAGTAGAATCTCACACTGAGTCCTGTACAGCTTACTGGGGTCGTCAGGGAAGGAGGTGTGTAGAGCGTTCACGTCCCCTAGGAGAGCACCACCCTGTGGCATACACAGGAACACTCCTACCTTATTCTCCCTTTCAGATTCAGTGTTTTTTTTCCCAAACACAGCAACACTCCTACCTTAATCTTATTTTCTGAATGAAATGTTTTTTTAAAAAAAAGTCCAGCTGGTTAAAATGTAGACAGTAGAATGCTAAAATAAATGAATCGGTGAGCTACCTGCATGGAGCACTCCATGACTGAAACAACAATGACAGCATCCTCCACAGTCACAGTATCCCGGAACATCAACCTGGCATGAGCTAAAGGCAAAAATACCGGATGTGATTCTCATTATTAAGGCGTAGGAACATTCAGTAACAAAATGGTTTCCATAACATTGACTGTGACCAATCATAGTCATCATGTCTGAGAGGAGCAACCCAATGGGTCGCCTGTCTGTACCGGTCCCTCAATGGTAGAATGATATTCCCACGGGGGTGAGGACAGTAGAATCACTGGCCATTTTCCAATACGGATCAAAGACCCACCTCGTCAGACTGCATCTCAGTTCCACCTCAATCCCCACCCCCTAACACCCCCTACTTATATTACTTGCTGCTTATTTCACACATAGTATCACAATGTGTTACGGATTCTTTGATCTAGTAACTGTGATGTATGGTAGTGTGTGTACTTGCCTTCCCTTAGTTTCCAGGCTGTCTAATCAGGTTAGCAGGGGGAGTGTTGTTAGCCTGGTCTGACACTGTTGCTCATTCAACATGAATGAACACACTGTTCGCTTGTGCTGACAGTTGCTCTGGATAAGAGGGTCTGCTAAATGGATGTAATGCGATGTAATGTAATGTACCTATAATCGGTTTAAGATCATAAATAGTGTAAGTCAAGGAAAAAAGATGAAAAGCAGTGAGCGACGCACCCTCCGCCAGGCGTCCGAGACTCTCCAGCATGCGGATGGTGGTTCGGGCTGCGTTCCTGCTGGTACTCTGCCTCTGTAGCTGGTAGTACCGCACCAGGATGGAGTTGGCTTCCTGTGACATCCTTGGCTGCAGGCTCTTCACCAGGCAGAAGTAGGCCTTCATCTTCTCCATGCTCCAAAGGGACTCCGACTCACTCCTGCCACCTGGAGCAGAGGAGGCTAAGTATCACCAATGTGGAGCACCTCTCTATACCTACACTTACCTGCCTAACTGAATGCACTATGTAAGATGTTCTGGATAAGAGCTAGGGTAGCTACCTTTGTTCTGCAGGATGAAGGAGGAGATGATTCGGTCCCACTCTGGGTTCCTGGTGTCCAGCAGAACCAGAACCAGGTCGAAGCGGCTCAGCAGCGGGCTGGCGAGTGCCACGTTCACAGACACCGACACGTTGGGGTCATATTGCCCCTTCGGATTGGTGGCTGCCAGGATGGTGGTCCTCGTGTTCAGCTTGCACACCAGTCTGAACGAGAGAGACAGCGATAGAGGGAAGAAAAAAAAAACAGACAACATAAAACTGAGGATCTGACCCCATGAGTCAGACCCTGTTTCATTCTTCATGGACAGTACATTCCCCCAGCATGCTCTATGCTTTGGAATCTTTAGATGACAGGGATAATCAAAAACATAACAACCCCTTTCTGATAGCTGCCTAGTATGGCCATCCGCTACTGTAGCTGAGTGTGAATCCTTGGTCACACTAACAATGCTGGTAAAGCAGGACAGAGGCACATTTCTCTCCCTGTAGTGATCCAATCTCCAGACTGCATACTATGGGGCGTTTGTGATATACCACAGAACACTACACAGGGTATTCCTGCCTGGGTGGTCAGTGTGTGGTGAAGGCCTTCATGGTGGAGCTGGCATTTGTGGAGTGGTGGGGGGATGGTGCTGCAGATGGTCTCTCACCCGGCTTTGGCCACGCTGATGGTCTGCTGCTCCATGGCCTCATGGATGCTGGTCCGGTCGTGCTCCTTGATGCTGTTAAACTCATCGATGCAGCACAGCCCCCCATCAGACAGCACCAGCGCCCCAGCCTCCAGGTGCCATTCCCCAGAATCCTTCACTGCTGCCACTGTCAACCCTGGGGTAAGACAGGCATGCACTAACACAATCAGCATAGCACCATCGCACTGAGGCTGAACTAATATAAACTCCACCATTCTGAACCTCAGTGTCAATTAGTATCATAATTTTGCTGCCATAACTACACAGCTCCGACACATAACATTAATTAAACAGTTGAAGAGCTAGGAGCTACAAGCTGAGTTACTGAAGATGTCTCAAAAGCCGGCTTGTTGGCAAGCTCATTCATTAGCAAGCTAGTGAATCCAGCAGGATTACTTAGGTAAAGTCATGTAGGTTACTTTAACTATTGTAACAAACCGGGTTCTATTTCCATTAGTAGTTTCAAGTAATCTTTTTAACTTTTCTCTCTTCTTACTTTATGCAGACTCTAGCTAGAGTTCAACAAGTATGGAATCATTTTATAAAAGCAATACGGCACTCAACCCGTGGCACATCATGGACATTGGTATGGCTATAGATGTGATAGCTGAAGAAAGCAGAGAAGAAAATATCAATGATTCAGCATGTTATACTTATTAAGCATTATTTGTCAGGGGAATATCATTTCGAAGCTCCAGTGCTAAACTCCATTTTGAAGAGCTTTCTCCCCTCTGTGTTCACTTTGTAAAATTAAGGTGGAGAGCGTGGAGAGTGAGAGTGAGATTGAAATGGAGAGTGCAGACAGTGGGGGGGATCTGCCAGAGAAGGACGGACCCGCATTTGTGGAGCCGATTCCCGCAGTGAGGACAGATCGGGGTGTGATCTTCGCAGCGTACTTCAGAAACTGGGACTTGCCTGTTCCTGGGTCTCCCACCAACAACAGGTGAGACTCACCTGTACGGAAAAACGACTCTCAATTAACGCTCTGGGTATCAATTATTTCAGCCAAAGACTTTTTACTTGCAATAACTTACAATCTTGCTTATGTGACAAACGTTTTTTTCTAATTAATGTTCCATTCGTAACAGCCTAGCTGGCCATTTCTGCTTGACCTGAGAGGCTGAGGGACTGAGGGCCTGACATTCTGATATTCTGTATGACCTGCGCATTTTTTTTCCAATGCAGTTGGAAATTGCACTGCAATTGACTACTGCCTCATGTAACAGTAGATACTTCCTTGTGTTACAGTGCATCATGGCTCAAAAGAATATTGAGACTAGATTTTCAGCCAGCTGAAGGTGTGACTGATAAGTCTGGCTAAACTGTTCATGAGAGGCGTTTTGGGAATACATGGTGGAGTATTTATGCCAACTATGGCGGAACAGACAGATCCTCGGGGTGGGTTACTGGTGGGAAACAGCAGGGCAGCCCAGTGGTCACACGAACGAGTACTATCCGATTACTATCATTTACAGAACTTCCAAAGTGGAAAGTGAACCAATGAAGACACCGACCTCTGACCTTTGTTCCAGAAGCATCTATTCTTTGTATGCCACCTGCCAAAACCATGGCAACCGCCAGCTTGACAATGTACATCCCAAATACCTGCGGGCACAGGCTCATCAGAATCTGGTTCCTGCCTTCAGAGGAGAAAGACAAGAGAGAAAGAGAGAAAACAGGAAGACAGAGGCATGGGCAAGGGAGTGCAGCTTTTATAAAAAAACATTGGTTTTACAGTTCTACATGGCGTGTATTAAAGCTGCAAATCCTATGAAAAGGCATGCAGCAACACTTAAGCAGTCAATGCTGAAAACAGGGAGGAGGCGCATATTATGCACCTGCTAAAGGATCGTCTCTGTATTTGTCCCAGAAGTCTTCAAACTCCTTCTGGATGTCCTCAAGGACCAGGGCAGCAGTGGACTGCTCATTGTTGACCTCAATGAAGTTGGCCTTCAGGACGATCTCCAGATCGCAGCGGGAGTCCTGGTACAGGGGCTTCCACCGCTGCCGAACCACACCGTACACCGTGATGTCATCACCTGTGGAGCACAAGGACATCACCTGTGACATCATTATCTATGCATTATCTGGCGGTTTTGTCTGTTTTGCAGTGAGTTTTTTTTCCTTTTTCCTTGTTTTTGGGATTATTGGACTGTGTTGTCTTTATTGGACTTTTTGACTATTTCTTTCGATACATGACATTGATTAATTGCTTTGTAAAATTTGTATATAACTGTTGTGCAAACATATTGAATACCTGCTGCAGCACTATTACTGATAATATTATTGAACACCTGTAAATCTCTCTGATTTAAATTCTTTTGAAGTTCTGTTGTTTTGAGATACCTCAAATTCCATGCACAGTAGGTGGGGGCTGTTTGTTATAACCCCATAATGTGAAATAATACTCTGTATTTTACTATGAAAATTCTTTCCCTGCCAAGTGTTGCTTCACCGGCACCCTTTCGTCAAGAAGTGGAAAAACAGGTGGGACTCAGAAATATTCCCCATCCCAGAACAGCGGGAGTTTCCCCATCGGCACATGCAAACAGCTCCACTGATGAAGGCCCTTTGGAGCAGACTCTCCTGCCAGATGTTTGGCACAGTCTGTCCAAAACCAAGAATGTCCGCTATCCATGTATATTCTCAGCAGATCACTTAATGACAGTCTAACTCTGGCGTGTCACTGAGTTGACCCTTCTGCTACACAATTTGAGCGCATTTTATGTCTACTTTGTTTACAGGCACTACGTACACTATTCTCCAGGTGCCTACGATTGTATTTTATTACGACATCCACAAATGTCAAATTCACAAAATTCTAACAACAAAAAAGCTAAAGCTTTAAAAGAATGAAGCTGCTCATTTCATTTTGCTTTGATCTAACGTGGAAAAATAAAATGCTGGAAAGGAAGCACCCTGCAGGTGCGTTACTAAGCCAACCCACAGGGGGTCCCCTTCCACCGCTTCTGTGGAGTATGAGACACTGGGTCCATCTCCATTACCAGAACACAGTCATTTTCAGCCTGTCTAAATCTGTAACCTGCAACAATGTTGTTAATTACTACTGCAAAACAAAAAAGTTCAAATGTTACGACACTTAACGATTTGTCTTTTACGTCTACCTAACGAGACAAGTAAAAGCGGAAGAAAGAACAGTTAGCTCCTTTTAAGTGAATAAAAACTACCCACTCATCTTTCAAAAAACCAGAGGGAAACTCAAAGACCACAGTGAACAATACGCAGTGATATCTTGAAAATTGGGTTATGTTGCTCCTGAAAACATATAAATGGATAGCAACTTCTCACAAGATGAGGCCAGTAATGCTGAAAGTATGAATTATGCACACTAACATGCTATTAGTGTTGTAGATAGAGCAGGCATGGGACAAAGATATCAGGCCCATAGGAATGGCTATTAGCATCTCTTAACAAATGCACCAATGGTGTACAGTAAATTACACTCAATCAGGCCTGTCCACACAAATCCAGCTGATGATGATGAAGACGAACAAGGTGAAGGTGGTGGTAATGATCATAATAATAATAATACCTGATTTACAGCTGTCTACCAGATCATCCTCAAGGATAACCAGCATAGATCGAGGGATGCTGCCCACAGACAGCTTCTGGGCCTAGGCAAAGGAGCAGGAAACAGGGGTTGTTTAGACAGACAGGCCTCATCTGCCAACACACAGTGTAGACTGTTTTTAATCATCACTGTTCAGCTGAATTCAAAAAAACTGTTTCAAAGCAGAGGGTCATTGTCAGATACACCCATTTCCAAGTTCACAAAGCTTTACACTGCCAGCACTACTGTCTGGAAACACTTCTAAAGAACAGCATGAACTCACACAATAGAGAACAGGAAAGATGATCAGACAGATCAGAAATCTCTCTGTACACTCACTGAAGCTACACTTTACTTACTTCTACATAATTTTTCAAGTTAAGCCATTCTCAATTGATGAGCTAAGATGATGTTTGGAGTCCACCTAGTGGACAAACGGTGAATTTCTACAGCGTGGAGCTTTCCTTTTTCTGGCTTCGGTCTGTCATCAGTCTTCTGCGCTCACTTTCACCACACAACCTTTCCTGTCTTCACACACTTCCCTTGATTAAAGAGGGCGGCGCCGCCTCCCTCCGTGCAGATTTACAGCCCGATGCCATCACGCGTCGCGGGGACTGCATTAGCACAATGAGCCCGCGGGTGATTCACAGTGTGCTTTTTTCCGGGAAAGCTACCTGCTCCTGGATCTTGATCTCCTGGTAGTCTCTGCAGACGGCCGGGGAGGAGGAGCTGCCCGACAGGCAGGTGAAGCTGAAGGAGCCGCAGCCCTCCTCGTTGGGGCAGCGCGTGGGGGGCGTGACGGCGTAGAACTGCTCGAAGTCCGCCTGCACCGCGAACACGTGCCGGCACTTCGCGCACATGAAGTCGCGCTCGAACTCCAGCACCTTGGCCGTGCCGGTGCGGATGACGGTGCCCGTGACGGACAGGAAGTGGCCCACGTCGCGGGACCTGGGGATCTGGTCTCTCGTCAGCTCGGGGCAGACTGGTAACCCTAATGGTGAAAGAGAGCTCCATTTCGATGACCACGTAACCCAACACAGAGCACCGTTACATCTAAAGAGGACCATGTAAGCTAACAGTGACAGAGCACCATTACAGCTCACTGACCATGCAACCCTACTCTAGTCCCATTACAGCTAAAAAGAATCATGTAACTTAACAGTGAAAGAGAGTACCATTACAGCTACAGGTAATCATGTAATCTTGCAGTGAAAGTCCCATTGATTTTCCTATTCCATCTCTGCACATAAACACTCACTGTGATTCACAATGACAAGAACCAGGGAGGCACACAAACCCTTTCAGCTTCAAAGGCCAGATGTTCCCTCATTTCACCACCAGGTGCTGCACTGCCCTCACTCTTACAATTAGCTGTTCATCATTTTTCAAATATCTTTCAGGGTGCACATATCTGTTGACCGATACTGGCAAATATTATAATGCATAAAACTGGAACACAGTATATTGCAGTGTTCTGCTTTCAGGGGGACAGATGGACAGCACAGCTTCAAGGAAAAATAGCATTATGCAGACATGATTGCCTCGCATCTAATGCGAATGCTGACAGAAAGATATAGCGCTGCCTGGCAGTGTCAAGGAGATAGTGCTCACTTCATATAATATTGTTTTTACATACATTTCAAACACTTTCCAATACATAAACATTCAATACTGTAGTACATGTCCTCAACAACGTCTATGAAGGCATTTTCTCTCAATTCAAACCTACATGTCAGACAAATTCACCACTAGGCGGTGCTCTTTTTCCATTCTTGTCATTGCTTGTGTGCTGTTGTTTCTTGCAATATCTTGCATAATGCAGATGGAAATTAGGGATATATTATTATGTAGATTATTTGTAGGGTAAAAAAAAGATTTTCAAATGACAGGTATAGAGAACTGTGTTATAATCAATTCATCAACTGTAGAATAATTTGTAGAGTGCAGGCTTTTAGCAAAGGCAGACGGAGGGTCTAATTTTTAAATGCAGAAATGAATTAGGAAGGCAGGAGTGGCTTTATTCACAAGCCATTTTCCTTCAGATTGAGTCAACGGCACATGATATTGTTCGAGCAGGTAAAAAACATGGTCCCAGTGAATCATTATTCCGGTCTTAACTGGTGCATGACATACCTGCCAGCGCGCTAACATCGTCAGTGCAATTATATGTGACACTGTTCCGCTTTCATCCTACGCAAGACGCATATAAAAGACAAATATGCCTATTTTTATCAAAGCAATAATCCAACACAAATGTCATGAGAAACAGTGAGGCGAGGAAACACTTACAAGCTCTTCAGCTGCAACATTTCATTTAACCTTTCCGTTTCTTTTCACTTTTTATTAAAAAAAGTTTTTTTTTTTGCAGAAACAAGATTCTCTTAACTTGTTTAATGTTGCGCTTGAAGAGGCAGTGCAATTCTGCGCACAAGCTGCTAAATGCCGCTCATCTACAACAGGAAGCGCTCTGTCTTCTGAGGAATAGAAAAGACATTTATATTTATATGCACTTGTCTATAATTGTATGCCACTGCGTGTGTTATGCTGTGACAACCGTTATGCTAATGTGCAATCTGACCAATCACGCCGTGCCCATCATTCGCCTGAAGTGGACTGAGCTCCACCTGCTTCATCTGGAGACACGGACTCCTTGTTCTATTTGTAGAATGCCTACATTCTATATTCACGCCACGTAACCAATCAGGGCCCGGCACCGCAGCCGAGCTCTTCCTCTGGCTATTTATTCCATTTGCCTGCGCATCCCTCAGAATGCCACGCATGGCGGCTAACGCTGCCGCAAAATAATGAAGTGCGCGGAGGCAGGGCCGCCGATATTAAGGTCAGTCTGGTGCCGGCGAAACCGGGATCTGATCAAGACGGAGGAGCGTCTCCGCCTCTCTGCTCCGTCGGTGTCTGCCTGTATCTGTGATGGAGATCTGTTCCACCCCCTTCCCAGCACTGCGCCGGCAATGCGGTGCAAATCCAAACTGAGTGAACACAGGTTTATTGGCCTTGAGGCTACAGCAGCTCCATGGACCAGGCAGAGAGCCCCGCACAAAGTCCACGCAGGCCTGCGACCCCTGGCTGAGACGCCGTTGTTCTTTACCCCACAGTTCCCCATGTTCGATACCCTGCCTGCTGCGAGGAGTGTCTTGTTGAGCTTACGTGGCTGTCAGATCATGCTGGGAATCCTCTTCCGTCTAACTGGCTCCTGCTGTTCTCTCAAATTTCCCCTCTGTGTACTGGCAGCGCTCTTCCAAAATAATAACGTAATAAATGGTGTCCCGTTGCCGACGTTCCCAACCAGCACTGCTCCCATTAAAACCTGGTGGATCATATTCCACGCTTACTATGGAGCTTGCTATTATAAACCGCTGCACCATTTTAGACGGCAACGTTTACCACTGGGCAAACAAACAGGGCATCTAAAATAAAAGGATCCTCATTTGTATGCAGAACAAAGGGCTCCACTCCTTTTCACTGTTAAGGTGTTTGCTGGGGAGCAATAAATACATAAAATAAATAAATAAAATAAATATCAATTAACACTGCCAATTGCCCCAGGCATTACTTTAATCAAGCCCCTGCAAGATCGCTTCTGCAAAACCCCATCAGTATACCATTACACGGGTAGGGCAGCCACCCACAGCCTGCGAAATCTGAATTATAAACGCATCACAGATCACAGACACTGCAATGCAATCACGGCAGAATGAGACTACCACCACCACAGTCGCACAAGGATCAGTGTATTGGGCCCAGGAGTTCTTTATTATTTCATAATTGTGCGCGTGTGTGTGCGCGTGCGTGTGTGTGTGTATGCCTGTGCACGTCCTCTTTACACGACACAGTAAAGGGGCAGCAGTGTAGCATAGTGGTAAGGAGCAGGACTTGTAATCGAAAGTTTACTGGTTCCATTCCCCACTGAGGAATGGTTGTTGTACCCTTGGGCAAGACACTGAACTCATTTGCCTCAGTAAATATCCAGCTGTATAAATGGGCAACATGTAAAAAACTGAAACCTATGTAAGTCGCTCTGGGTAAGAGTGCCTGTTAAACGCCAATAATGTAATGTAAGGGACATACCGCAGCGGTGGTGCGTCACCATGCCTGCCAGGACACGCTCACCTGAAATCCTGGTGTGCAGATTCTGCTTGACCTTGCACTGCCCGTGCTCAGGGGAGGACTGCGACGCGGCCAGGGCCGCTCTGTGCAGGGCGTTATCGAACACAGGCAGGACCTCGCTGGGGAGGGCGTTGAAGTACTCCGCCACCTCCATGTTGGCCTCGAAGAGTGTCATGGCGTTCACCACGACGGGATAGTGGGCGTCTTCGTCGGGCTGTTCCAGGATGTGGAGGATGTCGCCCCTGTGGTGCTCTGTCACGTAAGACTCAAACACCTGCCCTATCATCGCAACCTGCTCAGCGGTTAGCGCCATGTTCAATCTGCAGACAGACAGACAGACAGACAGACACACACACACACATTCTTTAGACAGAATCGGCAATATGCTATAGGGCCTCCTAGGAGAGGTATATGTCTGAAGGAGACACACAGGAAATAATTTAGCCAGGGAAACAAAACACAAAAGACTTATTTTTGGCAGTTGGAGCTTGTACTGATTGATTGATTTAATTTATTTCAGTGTTACACACACAATGGTGCCCAGCCAATATGGGTTTAGAAGACACTATTTACAAATACAATGATGGCAACAAAGTACAGTATAGAGAATATATCATTTACATTGTACGGTGTACATATTATGCATATGCATACAGGTACCTGTAGCACATTCAGTCGCGCATGCGTGCCCGTATACACATCCCCACACATACAGCGCATGAACACACTTTGGTTAATGACCGCTGTTCCAATTCCTGTTGAGTAGTGGCTAAATGCATGTATGCATGCACACACATGCAGCAAATTAGACATTATCTAAGCTTCATTAGATGTGCGATGGTTCAATCATTCATAGCAAGACAATTGACAGCAAATTAGATCTAAAAACAGAAACAGTTTGATGAACTACTTTAGGTTACGTTGTAAGATAACGTAGCAAGTTAACGTTTTCACTGAGAGTATGCGTCTAGCCAACTAACTAGCAGAATCAACTAGCTAACATTATCTGTGCCTATCAATTAACGAGAAGGTTAGCCAACTTATCAAGAAGTTCATTCACAAGCTTGTTTTAAGATAGCAACTTTCTTGTATGCACCTAATGAGTGGCTACTATACGCTGTTAGCTGGCTGGCTAATAGCTAGCCAGCTAACTTGCGTATTCCAACCTCTACCAGCTTTTAGACTAGCTAATTAGCTAGTTTGTAGCTAGCTTCGTACCTAAGCATTAAACTAGTTATCCATCATCCAAATGTTGACAACAGTTTAAACGTCAGCTTCGACACAACTTAAGTTATGACTGACAGGGGATACTAGTTAGTATTTGCTAGACATAGTTGACACCTACCTACCGTTTTAGGTTTGTTTGGAAAAATTAAGCCCACATTGCGAAAACAACCACAGTTAGCCAAGTAGCTAACATCTACAAGCTATCAAACACGCTTAACAAGTAGTTATGTCTAGTTGCTCTCTAGTTAATACGGCTAACTAGTAACTACCCGGTTACAGTAGATCTGAAATCTGCCGCCAGGTTTCAGCATTCAACCATTTCTATGGGGTGTCAAAACAACTCAACGACAAAGACAGTTGAATGTAATACATCGTTTCTATTTAAAATAGTTCGTAAGAAATTAATAAACTGTGACAAACTAATTATATGTGTGTAAAACTAATTATATGTTTGCGAAAATGTTCTCTCTTTGCCTGAAATTAGGTTATAACTAGACGTCGGTAACCCTATTTTCTTCTCGGAGATGGTACGTTCCCTCGCGTCACATTACTGCGCATAAGCTGTTATCTTGTTTGACGTGTTGCTGTGGAACCTTGCACCACTATATGTGATTATGGGACTGACTTTGTCTGATGTGGTTTAGTGAACAATATTTTTACGACTGGAAAGCATTGACTCATTATAAGAAATACACTACTCTATACATAGAGTGTAATTTAGGTAGCTAGCAACGTCATATAGTCGCAGCTAAGTTGTGACATAACATTGTAGTCTATGTTCAGTCAATAATTTTCATAAACATTTGCCAACATTTCTTAATACCAGGTAGTTTAGTGTGGCGGATGCTAATCAGTCCATCTGTCTGTGAACTGACCAACACTGCAAAAGACCTCAGCTCGAGGAAAAATGTGAAGCGTTTACTAAAAGGTGCATCTAAAAGTGACACTGACCTGGTGTCATTGCTCAGGACATGCTGCAAGTAGCCTACCAGCAATCATAAATGCTTTTGAATGAATTTAAAACATTTTGTTTGCAGACTGTAAAGCTGTGCTAAGAACACAGCAGTTCGTTTGGTAACTTCGATTATGTTAGCTTTAAGTTATTATTGCAACATATCCAGCGGTAGTTGCATTATTTTTAACTATAAAACGTTATCAAAACATTATCTACGATAAATATATTTCCCCCCGCGTTCATAGTCTAGTAAGAAGGGATAGCTTTCCTTCTGTAAACAATAGCCTGTCTCACCTGTTCATCGTCATGTGATTCAAGTTAAGGCTCACGCGATTCGGGGCGTAGAATCCATTAATTGCCTTTGAATTGATGTATTCTCTCTTTCTTTTTAAACTGCAGCAATTTACTGAGTGGGCGAGTGACTCACCAGAGCAAAAATATTCCTTTTGATGCCTCATAATTGAGTGGGATTCTCTATGTTCTTGCACAAAATGGAGGGTGTTTTATTTTGCTTTTCAAAATGGATATTCATAATGGAATTCTTAGGCAGAAATTCAAAAGTAGACACTAGAGATTAGTTTCTTGTAGCCCTCTGCACAATGCGTTCAGGGTCTTTTCTGAAGACAATCATTTGATGAAAAGCCTACTCTGTGTGGATTGAATCACAAATGAACACCTGCAAGAGTAATGTCAGTCACATCTATATTTCAGAAAAGAGACATCTTCAGGAATGAATATAAACAAAGATATCTGATATGTCTTTATATTTTCAAACTTTACTTGATCCCCATAAACACATGCACCTCTGTGGACATACATTTATCCCTTTGATAATTTCTTTAATAACATTTTAAAAATATACTTTCAATAATTGAGCGTTTGACACTACATAGGTAAATGTCACAATTAGTATTTATTTTGTAGCATACACCAGTATAATATAAATATAAAATATGCCATTTATTTTAAAATTGGTGAGACATCATTAGATCTGTGTTGAGACAACCATACAAACAAATTAGTTCTACCAAAATTGGTTATGCAGCTGTAACAAACTGTCATTACGGTGCCATTCTAAAATAAGTTACAGAGAAAAAGACAATACTGTATACTGTATTTAACAAATAATAATTAGCAGCATACGCACCACTCTTTAGGAACCGCATAAAAGTAAATGTCAGACATACTTATCATCACTGTACAAACAAGAAACCCATTCACAGTGAAGTAATAAACAGCATGTAATGGTGTATTATTAAATACAATGCTTTTTTGTGGATTTTTTTTTTGTTGTTGTTTTTTTTTTTTTTTTGGTTGACATGCTCTTCAGTTGCGAAAGTCAGAAGGTGAAGTATTGGGCGAACCACTCCTGTCTCTGCGGGTCTGGGGAGGAGGCGGGTGATTCTTCTGTCTCAGGAGGGCTGCAGACATGAAGGCCAAAACAGCAGCTGTTACTCGGTATGGCAGGGTCTATCAGGGGAAGTGCTCCATTTCATTAAAAACTGATGTGTCTTCCTTTGTCATTTACTTCTTACAGGGTAATGGTGCTTGCTCTTTATAGTCAGTGTTGCATTCATCTCTCTCTTAATTCCCATGTTTAACACAGAGGTCTACCATAAACATTTTATCTTTAGTATTTGTGTGTGTGTGTGTGTGTGTGTGTATGTATGATTAAGTCCTCACTCAGTTACAGTGGGGTGACATTTGCAGCTCCACCAGGCTTCTAGTTAAATGTTTCCATGCATGATGGTGTTGAAATGGTTAATGTGATGAAAGGAGGGAGGGGGAGGAAGGGCTAGGCTGGTATTAAGACAGTGAGATGTCATGCTATGACCCCGCCTTCATGTATAGCCGGGGTGTCACCTGGAGATCCTCAGGTTTCTGGGTTCCATTGCATCGCAGACCTTAATTGTTTTATTGGAGACACTTTTTGGTTGGGAACTGAATTGTCTGTCGTTCCAAGAGGCATTTCTAAAACCCTTTGGCATGTGAGTCTGCTGCACCAGGAGCAAACACCACTGAGCATAATCATCACACTCTGAACTGCTCACCAGCTACGAAACACTCATTAATCTTATCACAGCTCCAGCTATATTTAGTGGCTGTATAACTATTGTAGAGTATGCTCAGCCATTAATCACGAATGACAAATGCCTGTAGTAGTAATTGGTAGAGAGGTCCATCAGGAGCTAACTGAAAGGTGGCATTAGCGTCAATGCAAGGGTTGATTTTACACAGTGGGATAAAAATGATCCTTTTAATCCATGATGAAGTTATTGTTGAATCCCATAACTAACTAGCAATCTGTCCACAAAAGTTCCCATGTCCTCCATCCGTGAAGCTAGAAGGATCAAAGTTTACTGTTCCTAATGAAAATGACTTCCTACTGTAGCAGCTAGAACTTCCCAGCAAATAACAAATATTTATTCACAGATTAAAGACCATCTATAGTATCTATAGTTACCTTTGAAATAAGGCAGATTGATTCTTTTTTTCTTATTTAATTTTAGATGTTGTTGGATATGTTCTAAGTTTTGGTCAAAGTGATTTCAGTTTAAAAAACATTTGTAATGGCATTCAGCTTCAAGAATACGTTCCATTGTATGTATGAATAAGTCTGTGATTTTCAGAGAGGTCCTAAGGGACTATGCTCTCTTGTTTGAATAAATGTGTGGGAGCATCGATTACAATCTTAAATGTCACTCTGTGTTTGCTCTATTTATATTCCACAAAAAAAACACTCTTTTATCCCCTGGGACAGAATGTGAGAGGAATAATTAGAATTCTAAATCATTCTTTTCTTATTTGTGTCTGGTTTGCTTATTCCAGTGACTCCCATCTAAAATGAACACCTCCCTCTTCACTTGAGTGACGCACACAAATTTGAGCAGTCACATATTTATATAATATTGCCCTGTAATGTTACATGCTGTTATATTGTGCCATTTGTGACACAAAATGCATTGGAGCATCACTGATGAAGTTACATAAATTAATTTTGACTAAATGTTGAAATAATTGATTTAGGCCGACATTTGTTTCCCAGGTTAGTTAATTATAAAGGTAAAGAAGAACTGTCCCAAGTGTGGAACTTGTGATTCTGGAAACATCAGCACCTTCAGTAAAACACCACCCTGCTACAATACTGTACTTCAAATACTGCTGTTTTGGTTACTAGAACATTATAATCAGTTTGGTGGTCACTTGAAATTAAGAGGAAATGTTATGCAGGAAACTAAAAATAAAAAACAACATTTTCTTAATGGCTGTTAAGGGAAAAGAACTTGCACAAATTGATTGAATCTAAGATTCAATCTGTATATCTGTAATCTGATCTGTATAAAAAATTAATTCAGCAGGGATATTACAAGTGAAATTAGCAGCACTGTTTATGAGACAGATGAGGTGTACTGTATATTCAAATTAGAAGAAATCACAGTACTATACCAGACAGAAAATAACCTCCCTGTTGGGCTGGACTGAGCTGAACGAAATGTTAACTTCAATATTAAAGAAACAGAAACCTTTTTAGTAGCTTTTTTCTCAACAGTGATTTTCACACTATTGGACAAACATAATCTCAGCTGCAGTTACTTGTTTCACCACAATTCTCCTCAGTTGCCATCATCATTCATGTTAATGTGACCAGAGGATGAATTATAGTCTGACAAATCAGAACCACTGTTTTATCGTATAATCATATCTTGTACAGTTTGATCGACAATAGCAGCCATAAAATATTACAAGGTTGTAAATGTGTTTATATACGTGTGTGTGTGTGTGTGTGTGTGTGTGTGTGTGTGTGTGTGAGTGCGTGCGTGTGTACAAGCATGTTTTGTAGGATTTGCAAGTGTTGCATAATGTCCATAAACGCACAGGACATATTCTGATGCTATGTGTCGGGTAAAGGCAAAGAGCAGAAGACCTAGTCTTCTATGATGAGTGCTCTGGGTATCGTATAGAGATCTGGCCTTTTTTGATGGCATATCCATGCAATTCTGAGTCTTTGTTAAGCAAGTCATGCATGTATCCAGCATGATTAGGAACATTCAGCATCATTAGGTTTGGCATTAAAGTATGCATGGCCTCCACACTCCAGTACAGCAGAAAACTCCAGTCCCCAAAGTAGCCCTGCTGAACCTCATGTAATAATCAACCAACCTGCAAATGGTGCAGAGCTTGAAATGCTAATATCTCTTTGAGAAATATCCTTAAATATCTTTGTTGCTGTGCATTCAGTCCCAGAAGCCCTCATCCAAGCAAACTCAATTTAGCGCTCAATTGAACACTCATATGGCTCTGTTTATTGCCGGCTTGCGAGCCATACCTGGGCTGAATCCGACAGTAATGGACTTAACTGTATCAGCGGCTGGAAGTGAAGCAGACTCTGCACTCCTATACCTCTGCATGTCATGCCATCAACTTTAAGAAAAGTTCTAAATGGGGGACTTAGGTCCAGATTAAAGCTAACCGCTATGTGCTTTGTCCCTATCTCCGAGAAAAGAATTTAAGCATGCATTACACTTTTTTTCTTCACACAAACTTTTTCACTCACTGTGCCCACAGACCTCCTGATGTTGTGTTAAGAAATGAAAAGGTAACACTTGCTCAGATTTAAAGTTGAGACCAAAGTTGAACTGGATTACAGTTAGATTGGATCTGGGCCTTAGTCAGGACACAGAGATGCTTGAGGCAGATTGCACTTATTGGAATGCAGAGCAGAATCCTGGAAAGTAGATGCATTTTTACTTCATCACAACAAGGAACAGCGTGTTTTGTAATTGATTGGCTGAGCAATGTCACATGTAAATATACAATGTAAATGTGTGTGCACTCTGACAGGTCTGCTGGTGTGTAGAATCAGGGTCACCTTGACATGAGTGGAGACACACAGGCTGAGATGCATGGGCAGGAAGTACCCATGACCAGCGGGGGTGTGGGGGGACAGGGGACTGGGGGTGGAGGGAAGGGGAAGGGGGTGGAGGGTGAGGGGTGGGGGGGGGGTGTGAGGTAGCCCCACACACTTATCCACTTCACTTATTCAATGGCAATGTAATTACGTTCAGAACGGCATGCAGCACAGGAAAAAAAAAACCCCTGCTTTACACACAGAGACAGTCACATTGTTTGCATCAATGACAAAACATTAGGTAATGCAGGCATAAAAAATGCATGCACAGATGATATCGCACACCGCAGGAGTGCAGCCGTTACGGGGAGGAAGAAAACGTGCAAGCAGAGCGGGGTCGATGCACAAGTCAGGAGTTTATTGATGGAAGGAGATGTTAAACGGCGCGTGAAGCTAACAGCAACACCTTCACACCGCCGCAGATACAGACAAGGCATCAGAGGCAGGAACCTGTGGCCAGGCCATGCAGATGGAGCACAGTGTCTCAGAGTTTGAACCGCATGATACCTTATGCATAGAGTGTACTTAAAAAAAAAAAAAAAAAAAGTGCAGTTTACAGTGCGTTGTATACACGGACAGAGTACAGCAAAAATGGAAAACACTCAAATGCCAATACAAGAACAAAATGAGCTTTATAACTTCCAAAATGTGTCACAAACACAAACCAAGCCCACAAAACAGAAGACACAGATAGACAGGAACGTTCGAGAGCGTGCACACCTTTCTCAAGCATGTTAGAATGTACCGTGACATGCTACTGTTTGCATTCCAATGCCATTTTGAAAGCACATGTATGGAGCTTTGGGAAACCGATGTTTCATACATGTTCATTAGTGTAGAAAAGCTGTCTCCAATATCCCTTTTGTTCCTCATGCTGAAAGAAAGCGTGCAGAGGGAAAGGGAGCGTAAGACTGAATGTTCCAGTTCTCTCCAGCTTCATCTCCCTGCACAACTACAGGCGAAGACGAAGAGAAAAAAGGCTTGTCCTTCAAACACAGTACCAGTCAAGGGGAAATCCTTAGATGAACCCTCAGCTGGGACCAGGCAAATTAATTAATTATTGATGTTAATTACTGTTTCACATTAGATAGGTTTGTGTATTTAAATCCATAATTCCGCATTTTTCTCCCCGCTCACAGTGAATTGGCAAATTGCCTGGAAGAGCGAAGCGTGAATGCATGCACTTCTTCAGCTGCGGACGAGCAAAAGACGTCGCTCTTCCACATAAATTTTAAACTCGTGAAAGGAAAAAGGGATACCACTACAGCGGCTTCTACACATGACTGTTTCCAACCCCAAATCAGCCATGAGACACAGTGTGTTCCCCCCCTGGGGGGCGGACAGGCCTGCGATGGCGGTGAGAACCCCCCGGCGGGCTCTGCTGGGTGAGGGTGGGAGAGGCAGTGGCGAGGTGCGGCTCACCTCATGAATTTCTTGGGCTCTGTCGGAGGGGTCGGTGGGGGCAGAGGTTTGCTAGTGTTGAGCTCATGGTGGTGAATGGGGGAGTTTGGGATGGGCTCTAGGCGGTTAGGCTGGGGGGGCCCGCTCCCAGTCCCCATGGACTCCAGAGCCCTTAGATTTGGAGAACTGCTGAATCTGTTTGCTGATTTGTCATTCTTTCTCTTTTGCTACACAAAAGAACAGGAAACAAAAGAACGGGTTGGGAAAAAAAAATAAAACTACATTAAAACTAGTTTTCTCATTTAAAAAAAAAAAGATCTGGATAAATGCTTTCTGAAGGTTACGTTTGCGCAACTCCACCATTGATGCAACAGTCGCTCTCAGCTACTTGAGATAAATAAATGAGTCAAAAGAAATGCATCAAATGATGAGGCTACTGAAATTGCACAGGAACAAATAATGGCTTGGAAAGCAAAGTAGAACAGTAATGTCTGAACAGGTATATAACACAGACACACGCACACACACAGACACACACACAGGTTACACTGAACCAAAAAAGCGGAAGTTATGTAACTTAAATGAGGTAAACAGTAACACATTGGTCATGCAAAGTGATCCATTCCACTTGGACAGGGCTGGTGCGTATACTTTGGGGGGAAAGAGAGGGGGCGAAATGTTTCCCCCATTTTCTCTCAGGGAATCAAGACAATGACCTGCTGTGAGAGCGGCTTGTGATATTTCCTTTGGTTGGATCTAAATTTCAGTGCTTGTCAAGAGTACATTAGTGTCCTGAACAGTGTGGTATCAGTCCCAGCTCTACCATGCTGTTTCAGCCTGCACTCTCATTCTGCAATTCTCTTTGTTAACAAAGATCACGTCTCTCCAAATTAAGTGCAGTCTTCATCCGTTACAAGACTGTACTCAGTTCTTAATTTGTTCTGCTTGCTAAGTGAATTAACCCTAGGCAATCCTATATAAGTGATGGTGTGATGGAGTGATCTCGCTTAGGCTGAAATGGTGTGGCAACAGTGTGGTCTGGTTCTCTTACCTTGATGAGAGGGTTAATTACACCAACATTGGGACTCGCATTGAACACTTTGTTGAAATTAGTCTCTCTATTCACCAGCTCCAGCTGGTAAAACTTCTTATCATCCTGTCCACAAAGGAAAGACTCCAGTCAGTTCCTGCTTTCACTGTTTATCAAGGTAAGGTTATTGTTCACAGCAAAGATTCGCTACATTATTCAGTACCGTGTTGCAGCGCCTAGCAGTGTTCACATCTGCGCACTCATCTATGACGTACATTGCACTTTGGTGCATAAGTGCTGAATTTTCTGCATCTCCTCAATGCCAGCTTTAAAAGGGAAAATGGCTAATACCTAAGTATGTTTACATCGTGTCTTTGTGACTTCATTTCTAAATGGGAATTTAATGCACATATATAGCACATACGTTCAGAAGATGCATTCAGGTGTCTTTCTCCACTTTCAATAACCTCCTGCATGTTGTCATGGCTACAGTGAATTTCTGCCTCAGAATGGGCTGAGGGGGAGGAAATGCATCTCTTTGCTTTCAGCCGGCGCTTTCTAAAGCACTTCAGACTGGCCAAACCGTCACCATTCTTCTACCGTCACCGTCCTTTAAACACTCACCACCAGCTTCTTGACGAGGGACTCTCGCTCGGCCACCATGTCCTTCAGCTCGGCGATTACCTGCAGGTCCTCAGGTCGGCTCTCCCGGTTCCGGAACTTCTCCTCCGTCCCCTCCAGCCTGCCGAGACAGCGAGAGCACGCTCAGGAGTCTCGACGGCGCCAGGAGTGTCGCCGCTTGGAGTCGAGCCCCCGGGGGGGGGCTGGGGTGTCAGCGGGGGTCACGCTATCTGGGGTGAAGCATCCCTCTGTTTTTAGCTGAGAGCACTCATGTTTGTGGATCACACAAGTGCCCTCAGCCTGGTTCTCAGGACATTATCTCAACAAGAATGGGGAACAAACTCATACAAAGCAAATCTTAGTGTTATTTCCAAGAATAAATGCCAGCGTGGTTTTCTTCAAATCATTAACAGGGCAGATGGGTTAATGGCATCAGAGGTTCTCTACAGAGAAGTAAACAGAACCTTCAAACAGTGTTTGGAAACGCACAGTTTGTTCATTATAATTATCATGGCTCCTCTTGCTACCAGATGTTGTTTGGCATTATACTTGTCTACGATTTTCTCTGGGTCTGCTGGGTTTACTGCAGAGATGAGCCCTGAGCCTTCCTGCTGGCAGAATTCTTCGGTGCGCTGGTCTATCTGTATCTATCTCAGCTACAGCATCACAGACTATGAAAAGCTGCAAACGCTGGAGGCGTCTGGTGTTAGGGGTAAGCTTTAACCACCGTTGTACCTTTCACACACTCACTCAGTCAGACATTCACTCAGTCGTCCTCTGCTTTTGTAAGTGATGCTGTTGAAGAGTGTGAGGTGAGGTCTCACTGCCTGACAGTGGGGGTTGTGGATTTGGATCCCACACAACTCCTGCACGTGTTATCTGCATCCTCTGATGCTTTGAAATTTGCGCTGTGTTCGTTTTCTGTGCATCTTTAATAAATTGTCCTTGTCGGCAAGCTCTCAAGGGACACCGCTCACCCCGGCACGCCAAACGGCCGTGGAACTCGCACCAAGAAGCGTGTTCTCAAAGTGTTCAGGGGGTCATGACAGGCGCACATTTCTCACAGAAATAAAACACTGATACAGTTTTAACAGAGAAAAGTTAAGTAGTGGTCTGGGACACGTTCTGGGGGAACCAGACTGCAGCAGCGATTAACAAAATAGATCTGTGCAGACGCTTCATTAGCAGGCGGCTAATCTGCCTCTCACTGGAAGCTCTTAAATAGCACAGCCGGTGTGTGCTGGGAGATGAATGTGCATGGGGTTACCAAATGTCCAGGCCCCCAGTAAAGTTCCTAAGCATTTTCACTGGCTGACCCAAGCTTAGGAATGAACACAGGGAACACTACACACTTATCTTGATAAGACAGAAAAAAAAATAAGTTCAATACTGACCACAGGACATTAGAAAAAGAGTCCAGAAATCAGAGGCCTCACACTTGAAATCAAATGGAACTAATATATAAATTGTAGTTCTGTTTATCCACAACTATCAGCTGTAATGAACAAATGAAGAAACAAAATGTTGCCTTTACACAGCTGAAAAAGCCCTGGAAAAAGCAGACCCTATCCTTCATTTGGAAAGGTACATTTGAGCATGGAGAGGATGTGGTGAAAGCCCTGGATCAGAGAAGACCTATTTTTACCGGGCTCTGTGCAGTTGCTTGATTTGTGTCTAGGTGGTGCTCTCATGCAATGGAAGCTAAATTAGGTCACTCCAGATAGTGAGATCCACATACCCAGGACTCTGACAGAGGTTGTACATCTGTCACAAGCAACACACACACACACACACTGGCAGAAGCACACACACGCACACACACATGCACATGCATTGACCCACACACATTAATTTGCACACAGTCAAATTAGATGCTCATGCATAAGCGTTCACACACACACACACACACACACACACACACAACCACACACACAGACACACACATATACATATAAATAAACACACATGCACACACATATACACATATACACACATGTGTCAGAACGTGTCAGAGCTGCAGAGGAGCATGTCAAAGGCACAGAGGTGGACAGGGGTCTGAGAAAGGAATGTCAGCGCGAGAGTCTAAATAGGGCATGTCAAGCACACACCTTCCACAGCCGTCACATGCATATATTCACCCATCTACCGACACACGCATACATGCACACACACATATGAACATTCTTCCCCCACCTGACAAAATCCCATGTTTTTCTGCCCTCTCTCTCATTCTCTCACACCCACTCTCTCTCCTTCTCTCTCGTACACCGACACACACACACACATACACTGTCAATTCAATTAAATTCAATTGGCCTCACTGTAATAACAAGTATAAACATGCGTTCCAAACACGTGCTCTGTACAAACAAGCACAAAATTTAAAAATTAACATTCATACTTACATATGCTCCACGCTCTCACACGCGCGCATACACACACATACACACAGGCCCATGGGGCCCGGTGAACATACAGGATCTGCAGTGCAGAGATCTTGTCCTTCAGCAGCTCCTGGGCCTTGTTGAAATCTGACAGCATGTTCTGGGTTTCTCGGCTGTGGGCAGCACTCATCTCTGCCATCTCCCTCTCGTGCTTCTTTGTCAGGTCCTGCTCATGGGCCCTGAGGACATCAAGATCAGCAAACTGAAGACAGCTCCAGGGTTTTTTCTCTAGGATTTTTTCTTGCTGGTCCGGTGTCCGGAAAGAATTTATTTTACCAGACAAATTTGAAACTTTGGTCATGTTTCAATAACAGTCTATGTTAAAAAATGCAAATATAATATACACCTAGGTTGACGAAAGAATGACAACAATCTCAAATCAGTTTGACTATTTAATGAATAGTAACAATTAAGCAAAATGAACAGTAACGATTGAGCAAAATGTCAACATTAGCCGCTAAAATGTAGGCTAGTAAAAAACATCTGTAACCTGTAACATCTGTAGCCTGTTTAAAAAAAAGGGCTAGGCCTACATGGCATCAAATGTAGCCTATAGGCTACCAGATAACATTTTATTTTCTCCTTTTTTTCATTGTGGCAAACGCTGAAATCAAACGTGTCCAATGTGTCTTTGCAGCTCAAGCCGCATCACTCTCTCCTCCTCCAGATGACTTTGCAGCGCCGTCTTAATTTGATTCTGCAGAGAGAAGCCCCTCTCTGCTGGCACGCTTGACACAGGCAAAACACAGGCAATTTTAGCCAGTGTAGCCCAGTCGGGGTACAGCTCGCTGAACTCATAAATAGGCGATTGTTATAGCAAAATAAATAAGTACCCTTCGTTATAGCTACGTTCTGTATGAGCGTTATTACCAGACATTTTGACCGGCAAGTTTTTAATTTATCAGCTTTTTCTAAATTTTACCAGGCAAAAACCAGTAATTACCAGAAAACGGAAACCCTGGACAGCTCCTGACGAAACTTCAGCTCCTGACCAAACTCCATCTCATTGGAGACAGCTCCTGACTAAACTCCTCATTGGAGACAGCTCCTGACCAAACTCCATCTCATTGGAGACAGCTCCCGACCAAACTCCATCTCATTGGAGACAGCTCCTGACCAAACTCCATCTCATTAGAGACAGCTCCCGACCAAACTCCTTCACATTGGAGACAGCTCCTCACCAAACTCCATCTCATTAGAGACAGCTCCCGACCAAACCACAGGCTGTTCTCAGTGGAAGCAATGCCTGACCAAACTATAGCACCAGCACATCGAGGACATTGCCTGGGTCCTGCTTTACCGCTGTTGGGGACAGTAAATATACACAATAACCATGAATACCCATAGTTCTGATTCTTCTCTAACATTAAATTTTCATTCGTCTTTCTTTTTTTTCTGATACAGTAGTCCTTTCCAAGAAAGGCATCTATAATTTATAATAGTCTCGGAGAGGGTATCATGGTCACTGATAAGTGAAAACACTTTTCTCTATTTACTTATTGATTTATTTTGGTACAGGACAGTAGACAGTAGACCCCCCCTCCCCCTTCCCCCCCTTGCTCTCCCACTCTTCCACAACATTTCATCTCTCACCCTGGTTCCAGGCATCGTAAAAACGCCAGCGTTCTCTCATTCTCGCAGAGAGAGAGGGGCAGCCGCCGTGTCCACGTCAGACGCCGCCGAACATGAGTTAGAGGAGCAGAAGAACACTCGCCTCTCCCAGAGTAATACTCCCTCAGGGATCGACCTTATTTATTTATTAATTTGATATTTTTATCTCAGGGCCGAGTATTCGCGAGCTTGTTACATAATTGGAAGTGAAATATGCTCTGTGAGGGGCTATGTATCCCTGCCAGCAATATGTGTTGCAGTAAACACACTTCCTCATCCACTCCGTTACAGTACACTATCTCTGCCTTTCAGTGGATGTTTTTATTTTTTTTAAATCCACACACAACGCTCCGTAATTCTAACGATAGATTGCTATCCAAGCCTCTTCCCACATTAACTATTAATACAGCATTCTGAAATATTAATTTTAGCTTCTGAGAAAAAAAAATGATGATGGATTATATTTAGACTCGCACATCTATCAAAGCACCTCCAGTGTAATTTTAATTTATTTGCCCAACAGCTGCAGAGCACTCTTAATGTGAAGGAAATAATGTCTATAAAAACTGTGACATCTTTCAGCCAAAATTTCCAAAAACAGGCTTGCTTCTCAGCATCTTCTTTAAAACATTTTTTTCCTCTACATTTAGATTTGATTTGATATATACTAGCTGAGTGTGGTAAAATTGGATTTTTTATTGTAGCCAACCAGCTGTATGCAAGCCAAGAGCCTTCTCACTGTACCCACTCAACTGACGAACAGGTAACCAAATCAAATCCAGTGGGTGAGCCCCAGGGCCACACCCTTCCTGCCCCGCCCACACACCTGATCTGCTGATTGGCCTCACTGCGTATCTTCAGCACCTCCTTGCCCTTCAGCTCCAGCTCCTTGGTGAGTTTGCTGATGTTTTCGTTCAGCGAGTGGATCTCGTGGTCCAGATCGGCAATGTGATTTTTCCTGCGGGTCACTTCCTCCTGCAGGTCCGAGATACGCCCCAGCAGCTCCCTCTCCTGTAGAGGACACACACATACACATACACACACACACACACACGTATGCATACATGTATATATACCCACACACACACACACACACACATACATACACACACACACACACATAAGCATACATGTATATATACCCACACACACACACACACACACACATAAGCATACATGTATATATACCCACACACACACACACACACACATAAGCATACATGTATATATACCCACACACACACACATAAGCATACATGTATATATACCCACACACACACACACACGTATGCATACATGTATATATACCCACACACACATACACACACACACACACACACACACACACACACTTGTGAGTTAAATCTGGAGGCTGGAGTCACCTCCCTCTCATACTTAATTGTTTGGATATTTTCCAACATCAAACTCAAGCTGTTCTGGATAATTAAAATTTGATGCAGAAGCTGATGTTGCTATCATGTTTTTCCATACAGCACACTCCCAGATCTTGGACATTGATGGTGATCTTAATTATGATCTTAATTATATGATCCCATGTGGCTAGGCTGGCTAGGATTTCTTCACCTCACCACTTATGGGCATCCTGCGATTTGTCAGGTGACTTCGAGCTGCTCCAATGAGGAGGCTTCAGGACTCAACATGTCCACTGTCTTGAGGACAGTGGAGAAGCACCTATCCTCAGATGTGCGCCCACTCCAATGTAGTGCACTGTGTGACTTGCAGTATGAAAAATAACTGCTGGCTGCGTGCGAGTGTATCAGAGGATTGCATTTGCGCCGCCTCAGCAATACTGCATTGAGTGCAGAGGTTGCAACGGTGAGTCAAGCTCTGAGCGTACAACTGCTGACTCCAAAAAAACAAGGTTATGGAAGGGGAAAATCATAAAAAAGGAGATAACCTCAATTATGGCGTATATACATCTTTCCACGCTTCTCAGAATCCATATTCTGTGGTTCTCGCAACTGGGGCTCAATCAATATCAGTATCCAAGTGCTGACTGTGCAGGCATGGCTGTCTCTGCTCAGAAGCTCAATCTCTACATCAGAGGGCTGTGAGGATGGAGAAATAGCCCTCACATCAGAGCTGCAGATGCTGCACTGAAATGAGTGAATGCCAAGGCTTCACAGGACTAAACAAATCCCCTGTCAAACTTAACTCTGCCAAATGTGCAGAGAATGTGCGGCTGGCATTTTCACTTTTCTTAACTGAAATGTTACAAGATCATCAAAGGGATAAGGATATTTAGTCACAAAAAGTAGGCTACCTCCACCGAAATCCCAGTGGAGCACATCCTAAAACAAAAGCTCCTTCCACCTCAGGCATTTCTCCATAACACAATCTCTGTCGCCTCCAAAGTCTTACAGTTTCCATGGAAACTCTCTTAATTTTTTAAATGAGGTCAACTTTTTGGACAGGAGCTGGTTGCCTGGTGTTCCAGGTGTAAATTAGTGGGTGAAAGGTCAGTAAAATGTGAGGGAGAGAGAGGCTGAACGCAGCGAGTGTGCTGACACACACGCTCTAAACCAACGGGTCATTTGTTCTGAGCTACAGAAAAAAAGGTTGCATTCCATTATAGTCAATGGGATCTTCCCCACTCCCCCTGCTTTTGCTATAAATATGATCACACAGATTATATGGATCATATGACTATCTGATCAACAAGCTTGGTTTGATTTCTGTTTCATTGCTTAGGGATTTCTGCTGTGCTATGCTACAAAAAAAATCCATTCAAAGCTCATGGACCAACCATGATTCAAGCACGAATGCAACATGGCGGACACAGCAGCTGTAATAGATGAATGTCTGCAGGTGAACTGCTTAGAGTCACATGAGACTGGGGTCTGGGCTGTTTTTGACGTGTCTCTCCAAAGGCCCCACCCTCGTCTTACTGCTGCTTTTTGTACAGTCTCTAAGCCACCTGAAACTTCCTCTGGATTTGACCTCGGGACACTGTTACACGTAGAAAAGTCTGCAAGAATAATTTTCCTCTGTGTAATGCAATGTCTGCTAGCGTTCAACCGATTAACCAACTGAACCACGCTAAATGCAAGTGTAGATTAATCACACTTAACTTGTTCCAGGGCTAATTTTCCACTCCAGCAACACCATGGCTTTTAAAATACTTCCTGTTAAAAGGGACACTTACTGGGTGCTGGCAGTTTAAAGCTACTGTAAGTTGTTGGTACATTATGAAGTTAATGGCTCTTGTAATCAAATCAGAATTAGCTCCTTTGAAGTTAGCATTTATGTAAATTAAATTTCATAGAATTGAACATGATTAT
Organism: Megalops cyprinoides; assembly: GCF_013368585.1. Lineage (NCBI taxonomy): Eukaryota > Metazoa > Chordata > Actinopteri > Elopiformes > Megalopidae > Megalops > Megalops cyprinoides. The sequence goes on from NC_050599.1 coordinate 16,474,116, forward strand.
CATTCAGGTACTAACAATAATATCTTTCCTGACCATATCTTTTCTGGGAAAGGGGAAAACTAATCTTTCAACTGGTCAAGCTCTTTCTGCGTCTGAAGCGTTACTCCCTTTGACTGACTGTTTTCCACATCTGTTTAAGCACTCAGACTCAGTGTGACATTTTCTGTCCCCTGCGCTCTAATTTTCCTAAATGAGCACAAGATCTCGTTTAGCTTCGGGGAGCATGAGCAGCAGGCCTCCTTGTTTTCCGTGGAGTTGCCACAGCGACAGGCGCGGACCAAGGGGCTCGGCGCGAAGCCATGAAACCCGATTTGGCAGCGTGGGCGTCAGCGTGCCTTTCTTCCTACTGCTCGAGTGCCGGGGCTCACCCGCTCACCCAGAGTTTTTGCCCGTGAGACTGACGGCTTCTCTCTCTCTCTCTCTCTCTCTCTCTCTCTCTCTCTCTCTCTCTCTCTTTCTCCGTCTCTCTCTGGGAGACCATTACCTGCGGTGCAGTCACCAGCATATGTGCTGACATGGCCCTCAACACCACGTACGGAACAGCACGTAGATGTAATTTAGCATACGCTGAGTCTCTCTCCTGCCCTCAGAGGCCGAAGTTGTGAGCTGCATTGGTGGGGAAGCAACAGCTGGAAACAACCCTTGTGAGAATTGCAGAAGGTTAAAAATAAATAAAGAAAGGCCCGTAGTTCTCAGGCGCGCTGAATAATACATGACCTTCAGCGTGGGCTTATTTTTTTTTTTGTTTGTACCTCAGACCCGCAGGGCAGAGTGACGGAGAGAGGAGCCTGAAGTGGTGGGTCCCTGACAGACATGGTGCCGGTCGGGTTTAAATATTTCAGCATCTCTCCCTCTCTCTCAACACCCCTCAGTCCTGCAGCCTCCTCCTTCTACGTCTAACCAAACTCAGCACCAAAAGGAAATAAGCTGGAAAAATAGCATCTGCTTTTATCCAAATCAAAAGGCAGAGAACATCGACGCTGAATTTCATCATCATTCTCTCTGTAAAAAAAAAAAACAACAACAAAAAAACAGTCCCTCAAAGGGCAGGCAGAGGACCGAGCTAACATGCATAATGTGCAGTAGTAAGTTGTCACAACAAAATAGTCCACCATGGAGCGTAGCGTGGAATTGTAGCGTGGAAGCAGAAAGCCTCTGTGGGGTGGAGCACATCCTCAGATGAAGAAGCCTCTGCTGCAAATTAAAGATCAAAGTGTGGGTTTTGAAGCACCTCACACGCTACAGGGGTCACCGCCCCCCCTCCTCCCAACCATCCTGCTCCCTCCCAAAGGCTGTAAACCACAGCCAGTTCCCTCATATGGCACATCTGACTGACACGTCAGGGGAGAGGCTCTGGTACAGGATAAAAGCATAAATTGGGTAAAAGAGCAAACTGTTTTTAAAGATTAACTCCAAAATAGTAAATTATTTATTTCCTTAGAGGTAGTTTCCTTCGTTGAATGTAATTTTCCATTTTGGCTGCAACTAAGCAGCTTGCAATCTACTAGTGTCTTTCCTTCATTAAGTAGGTGAACAGCTCTCTCAAAGTAATGAATATAGCTTTGTTTTATCACTAGATGGCAAACAAAGCACTAATAAGGAAGATCTGCCAAAGCCCTTACTCTTGAAATAATTTTACAAATAAAAACAGTGATAAAAACACTTTTATTATTTATTTTATCTTAATTACAAATCTATATGAAAGCTATAAATATGATTTTATGGTTCATTAAGGTTTAAAGCTACAATAAGGCAACGGAGATATAGATCCCCAGACTAAGTATTATGAAGCTGTTTGAAGAAATCAGAGTGTCTTCTGGGATGAAACAAGAAAAAACTCCACCCAAACATTTGGCAGCATCTGTGCATATATATTCAGTATGATCCAAGCAAGTGGATATAATAACTATAACATGGTATAATTACAAGAACAGTAACTGTAAGGACAAACTAAAGCAGTATAATTTTGTTCCAGTTTTGTTCTTTTATTTTAAAAAATAAGTGAAAATTGTATTGTAATTTTAGACAAGTACGGTAGGGATATCATGAGCCATTACAAAATAAAAAAGATCTGAGCCTACAAAGTAATATAGTACAGCCAGTTTATATTCAGCTATAATTTACCCCTGGCATCTCTTCTGCATTTCAAACAGCAATCAAAAACACTAAGAGGTATCAGCACTGCAAAGAAGGGCAGAGATAACCGTCCTTGAACTGCCATTTAGCCAATGTGATCAGCTCCGCCAGCAGTTGCAATATGATGGCAGTAACTATATTAAACACCACAAAGAATGCCGTATACTGTCCCATTCCCATTATGTCAAAGGCTTTATCTATAACAGGAGAACCACAATGTTTGAGAAGGTCATGAGTACAAAACTTACTACTTCTCATTATACTACACAGCTACAACCTTAATCCTGTTTTTGGTTTGTTGTTTTTTTTTTGCACGAGAAAGTAGCCTCCAGAATTTAAAACAACCTCCAGAATTCCAAACGACCTTGGGACCAATGAGGTACAGAGCGCCAGCAGGTATTTCTGGATATAGACATGGCATGAGCCCAGCCTCTGACTGCACCTGCTCCCACATTTGTTTATAAGAGCCTGCAATCTGAGCCTGAATTTGAGACATCCAAAATTATTATGTTGATGATGTGTACTAAATCTAGCCTCCTCCTTTTAAAATTTTCATTCGGAAACATCCCTACCCGTGTACTGGCACTTTATGCTACCTCCTGAAAAATTTGCTGCAGAATATGTTAATATTTATAGGAAGCGTTTGAAGTACAGTTCCGCTTTCCATTTTAAAGTCTGTGGACATAATATTTTGCTGCCTTTCATGTTTGCATCACTTTTAATTTGATTTTAAACATTCGTCAACAGTCAGCACTGACTGATTGAATTAGGCTAAATAAGAAACAGACCATTTAAATACATATCATCAACATTTCACATCGTCTGTGATCATACGTATTCAATTATTCTGACTGATATAAAAACAGTCAAGCCAACAAGGCTTTGCTGAATATGTTATGAAACAGTCAGCAATAATTACAAAAGGCATGGAATTTACTATATTTATGTGTAAGTATTTACTTACTGTTATGGATATGGAAAGCCAAATTTGCCATCTGTGTATGGTTATTAGCCAGGACACAGAAAATGGAAGGAAGGAGAGCAAGTCAGATACTTAAACTCACACACACTAACCTGCCAAAGAAATGATTAATTGCCTTGCCTGCTATTCTCAAGTTTAACACTGTATTATCAACTTCACCAAACTCCCTGCAAATCTGCCCGGATATCGGAGACTAAACCTCAAGGTATTTTATGCTGCTAAGACCAAAACTGTGATAAAACAGTCGTGTTTATCACCAGTTTACACTGCAATTATTTCAATAAAAAATAAATCTCTGTATTTCATCTTAAACACATCAAAAGTAGTTTCAATCATTGTCAAGAGCTTGCTGTTTGACTGGTGGCGGGTACAGCTTTGCAGTCCTTGGACAATGCGAGCTTTTTGCCCAGGGAACACGCAAGCCTTTGTGATGCTCTTGATTAGCAGAGGCGGACAGGGGCCTCGTGAGGCCACGACGAACTACAATGCAGTACAGTGGCTCTCTGCCTTCTGAGGAGAAAATATAACTGCAAATGGATCAAAGGGAGAACCCACGGCCAAGCCTCTTAATCAAGCCTGAGATCCACAGAGCTCACCCACCAGAGAGGAGCTGTCACATCCCGGCACTGGTGCTCCGGTGAGGGTCGGGACAGGAAAGTATTCCCAGCACCACTTGGCCATAAGATATTGAACAGGCCAGCCCCACTCAAAGAGTCACCGCGGCAAATCCCGGAGACGAATCGTGACTGCGAGCGGAAGATGAACTAGACCCCCACAGAGCGGGCGGGTGCATCTCTCACGATAATCTTGCAAAACTAAAGGCATTTATCATGGTCTGCAAACAAACCCTCGGCCACCAGAGGGAAAGAATTGGGACGGTTTGAACGAGGAACCCTTTAAGATCTTTCTCTCAAAAACACCGAGCGGACATTAACAAGACCACGCAGGATTTTAATGACGAGGATGTTCTTAATTAACTAGCCTCAATGGAATCTGGAGGAGCGGGAAGCAGGGACGTGGAGTGCTTGGAAGGCCCACCTCTCCCCGCTGACAACAGGAGGCGAATGATGGGCCGTGTGAAAACCGAAGCGTGGAATCTACCGAGGCACGGGCCCCAAAAAGCGTGGAACGCTGATCACTATCCCGAGAACGCAAATTCTCCAGCTAATCTCACAGCTCATTAAGTGAGCCCGAGCTTCAGATCTCCCAGGGGAATGTAATTAACGATAAGGCAAAAACAAAACAGGGCCGCCGTGCATGGCGAGCGCTGGGGATTCTTAGAAACCTTGAACGGCCTTCTCCCTTTGTACCCCAGCTTCAGACGGGCCCCGGCCTCCTTTGAGCCTTTGCAGTACGCGGTGAAACCATTTAAGCGAAAACAACATGGCCGGTGATGAGGGGGGGGGTCCTTTGATTGAGCATTAAAGGGATGTGTACGCTTAGGGAGGATCAAAGAGAACTCCCCGCTCGTTTTAATGGTGCTGTGAAAGCAGTTAAAAGCACAGCGGCGTGGTCGGCAGCGCGGAAACCCTTTGATTAACGTGTCCCTGTGATTCAACATAAGGGATAGGCATGTTTAGCAGTTTAGAAAACACACTCCCACACAGCCCAGCGGAGCACATAATAGAAGGTCCATGTGACAGGTGGATATGTGGAATTAGAGGGGGCGGGGCAGTCTGTGGGGAGGCGGATCCCTAGAAAGTCTTTGCATCCTTGGTGAAATGGCCAAGTTGGAGCAGAGACACAACTACGCTATAGGGGATCAACAGCTAAAACCAATTGTGGCCAGCTATTCCAAGGTTATGGAGGGCAGCAGACACAGGAACAGAGTTTAAAGAACTTCATATTTGTTTGCTGATGCAGACAACAATTAAATTAACGTGAATGTGTTCAAAGAACAATGTCAGTTCACATTTGTTAAACTGCTTTTTTATTAAATTCACGGCGGGTCACTTGGGAAATCATCCTTTAAAACATTCAAATGAAAATGATTTCAATGAGATTATCCGCTCTATGTTTCCCAAGAACATTTAATATTTGTATCATCGTAGATTCACCTGTTATATATAAAATCCTTGTGGAATCGCAGCTTTGCTTCTTTGCAGTTAGTGGTATTGGCATCATTAGGGTGTTTTTATTATCATGGAAAATCAATGAGCCCTTGGTTTCTGTACCACTCAGCAGCAAACATCATCTGTGGTGAAGAGCTTTGCAAAGTTAAATCTGAGAACTCCGTGTTTAGCATTTGACCTTTGTATTTACACAGAGACAGCAGGCACTCCCACAGGATAGATGTATCCATATAATTGAGCATCTGGATCGATCTGGAGACGAGCACACAGACATGTGTGAGACTCCATTTGTCTAATTCGTAGGAGAAAAATTCAAATTCAGTATTCATGTGAAGCAGATGTACGGTATTTTCTAACCTGGACTTTGACCTGAATCTGATCTAATGATCTGGAATGTCTTTAATGAATACAGTGACGTGCAAAAAAAGAAACACACAGACAAAAGAATGATATTCTAGATTAACAAAACATCAGAAATATTGTTTTCCTTATGTTCTACATGACCATAACTATCTGATAAATTGGTGTGTACTTGTTTACTTGTTTAAGTGTAGTATCGCAATCTGTTTTGGTTTCTGTGATCTAGTGACTGACGTATGGTGGTACACTTGGCTTGTACACTAGTACACCTTGTCCTGTCAGGTTGAACAAGTTAACTTGCGGTAGGGCCTGAATAGTGTTATGTTCACACTCACCGGTCTGAGAGTATTGTTAGCCTGCTCTGAGTTACTCATTCAACTTGAATGGATACACTTCTGTTCTGTTTTGCTGGAAGTTGCTCTGAATAAGAGTGTCTGCTAAATTAATGTAATGTAATGTAATGTAATGATAAATTACTGGTAACCAACATGCCCCTGTAACCACCGTTTCTGTTGCTGACCTGGAATCCTCATATCGCTACTGCTGAAATGAGAAGATCCAGTAAAGATTTCAGTCCATTATGTTTAACGCAGCCAGGTAAGGCTCACCTGTTCTCGGCTCTGCTCCAGGGCGTGCTCCAGCTCCAGTTTGGCGGCCGCGGTCTCCTGCTGGTGCGTCTGGCGCAGGTGCTCGATGGCCGAGGCGTGGAGATGGTTCAGCTCGGAGCGGAGGGATGCTGGGAAAGAGAGAAGACAGCTGGCTTTGGAGAATGTCTGTACTTACAGTACACTGTGATACATGACCTTTTGTTCCTAATGCGTACAGCAGCAAAGACGTCTGTAATGCTGTACTGCATGTGTCTCTTTAGTAACACTGACAGTAGGCTCGAGCTCCAGTGCTCTGAGCGGGTTATTGGGGAATGTTTACCCAGCATGGCCTTGCCCTCGTCCTCCAGCTCGAAGCGCAGGGTCTGCAGCTCCTGCTCCGACTGCTGCTTGAGTGTCTCGATGCTCTGCCTGTGGGCCTCTCTCAGAGACTGGAGCTCCATGTGGTGCTGCTGCCTCAGACGCTCCTCAAGCTCCTGCACACACACACACACACACACACACACACACACACACACACACACACGCACACACACACACGCACACACACACACACGCACGCACACACACAGACACGCGCACACACATGGACATACACACACAGACACAGACACACGCACACGCACACACACGGACACACATGGACACACATGGACACAGACACATGCACACACACGGACACACGTGGACACGGACACAGACACACGTACACACACGGACACATACACACAGACACACACACACATGGGTGCACAGACACATGCATGACACACACATACACACACACAACATACACACACAACACACGCACAACACACACATACACACACAACACACACATAAATATACACACACACACACACACACACACACACACACACACGGTCATATGATGAGGAAAAAAAAAAAATAGTAAGGTCTGTTGTCAGAGGCAGGCTACAGAACTTGTGATGGTGAAGCTGTTATTCTATGAGAGACTAACTCCAGAGCCAGCAAGGGTGCGATGGATGTGACACTCGATGTGTGAGAGAGGTGATTGCACTCCTAACGACTGAGTGGCAGACACAGGCTACAGTAGAGGATCCAGGGGGACAGACAGGCAAGCCACCACCAGCAAGGCAATCATGAGCTAAAAGTGCACTTGGAAGCCGCTGCTGATCACTGCAGCTACACTACGATCAATAAGCACTCTCAGCCTTTCAGCAGCTGGCTGGAGATTCTGGAAATCTGCCGTAGAAATTTTTCAGCCTTACCTAATCAGAGTGGGGGGAAATGATCAGCACTCATTATGCCACCCCTAATTAGATTGCGTAGAAGGAGCTGTTAACATCCCGAAGATACAGTGACACGACACAGAGAAACACAGGGCACCCGCTAAAGACTCTCTTTGTCAACAAAGCACAGCCAAAGCTGTTATCTCCGGGAGCTGCTCAGATTAGCCTGGCTGTTAAAGCGATGAGAAAACAAAATCAGATGCAAATAAAGGCTGCATCTGGCCAACTGGTAAACTGGAAAATCCTACCGCAAACCTTCTGAAGCAATCAGACAAATGACAACAACAGATTGATAGCGATAAGCGGGGGATTAATAGAGATTCACAGAGATACATAATAATGTGGCACTCTCCATGAAGAATAGCGTGCGTGCATTGTGCTGACTGAGGTCTTGCTCACAAAATGTAACTTGTATAAAGTAGGTCTCAAAAAAAGCCTTGCGGATATTTAGGTGATCCCATTTGACATAAGAGCTCGGCTCTCAATCTCCAAGCCTCAGGGGTTGTCATCATCTGGGGCGCTCTTACAGAGCACAGACAGACTCTGCAGGATCTGAGATTGCCCCTCCACCCTAACACAGCACTGAGAGACACTGCAGGATCTGAGACTGCCCCTTTACCCTAACAGAGCACAGACTGGCACCGCAGGACCTGAGATTTCCCCTCTGCTCTAACACAGCACAGAGAGACACTGCATTTTCCCTGCACACAGTGTGGGCTGGAAAGCTACTCTTTCTGTGGGGAAATTAAAAGGTCACGCTGTGTAAGTGTTATTAAAATGGTTGTCAAGGCCGGTGGCAGACCTCAGGCCTCTGAATGCATCACCGAAGTCCTTCTCTATGCGGCTCCCATGGCAACGGGGAAAACAAGTGCACCTCTGGTGAGAGTCACACACGGCAATTCCTGCACGTAATCCATCCACCTACAGTGATGGAAACCAAACAACTCCTTTGCCACGACCATTTTTAAAAAATGTACATTTAAATCAAATTCTCCTGAAGTGAAATGTATAGGAACTGCGGGCGGAAGGAGTTCCCCTCAGCCATTCCTCTCAGCCCTGTGGGAATAGGGCCAGTCTGTCTTTCAGCAGTGGGGCTGTTTGTAAATCTTAATGGCATTACCTGCAGTCAATACGGGCTCGTTAATTAGCTGCCAGGAACATATGTAGCGGAGAGGGCCTGTTTCATTCGTGAGCTGCTGCGGCTGATATCGTCGGCGGTGCATGAATGAAAAACCAATCGCCTTCTGCAGAGTGAGATTGATCGGTGAAAACCTGGGGAGCTGGGGGCCTGCGTCCCGGCCAGACGGCAGCGCTCCTGCACCGAGAGGATCCCACGCTCATGATAGGGCACAATCTAGAGAGCGTGTATCTGCACTGTCCTCCACTGCTATGCGTGTCTTTGCAGTGTGCAGGTGGTTGGGAAAAACAAGAGACACAACCTGATATTAATAAGACAACACTTACGCGCGCTGCGTCTGGCTCAAACTGCCAGATTCTTATGGCAAAGGAAAGACTAACGGCCCCATCAGCACAGCCTTCGTCGGGACATATGAAACAAGCCCCCGTAATCTCGTTCGGGACGCGCTGCGTTTTCTTTAGCAATATCTGTGCCTGCTCCACAAAAGAATGGGCAAATAAAAGCCATACATCTTCATTTCTCTGCTGCTCCAATGCGAATCATTTCCTTTATGGCGGCTTTAACTAAACCTGCCACGCTGTGAATAAACATATCGATTGAAACAAATGCGTTGCCGGGGAAGACAAAGAGCATTTCAGCTGCAGCGCGCTCATTGTTTTTAGGTCACGGCGTCGTCGGTGACTCAGAGGCCCTTCTTCCAGGCCCCATTGTTAGCTGCAAAGGTGGCAGGAGCTGTTCAAGGCTGTTAATTGTGTTTGTTTGCGGAATCCTCGCCTGACCCTCCAGCACGAAAACTTTCCGGGATGCTATTGGACAGCACAGACTGCTGCTTTAGGGTCCAGCATATGTGATCAAATAGATGATGTAGCATTCCATTGATCTCATCAGTGACTGACTTTGGAAAAAAGAAAACAGTGTTTCTTTAGCTTGATAGATCATGCACATAATTACAAAGGCAAGACAACTATTGACGCTTGACTGGTGCAATTGTGAATATTTAATGGTTTTTCCTTTATAGATTGATAACTCGAAGGCACCGTTGTCATCAACACAGACCTGCAAGTGCCTCATTGTAATTCCCGAGCTGTTAATAACTAACAGATCTCAGACAAACACTTGAAAGGAAAGGAGTGATCCCACTGCCTTTACTCGTATTTACAGACCTTTACTTCTGTGCGAGACACTCAACGACCGGAGTTAAAATGTGAAAAGAGGAGGGAATTCTGCTGTGAACCGGAACAGCCTGGCGTTTACTTATTAAACACTAGTGAATAAATCAACTGAGCCATCATCTTACTGAACAAGACCTCGAATTCGGCCGTGCCCGAGATGGGCTCTCATGCGTAAGGAAACCTGTAAAAGTGGATTTACGAGGCGTGCTGATAGATATGTCCCCGCTACATGAATTACATGGATATTAAATGCAAAGGCGCACCAGTTTAACAGGACCTAGAGTGCACCGTGCTAAGGCCAGTCCGTTATATGAGGCATACCAGCCAGGATTTATGACCCAGTGCGAGGGTGATGGAAAACTCATCACTCCATGAATTACTGTCCCATATTCCTCTCCTAAAACAGTCTCGCATCTCCTTAATACAAGTATTAAAAGATTATACTGTAACATTATTTGTTTAGAGGGGCCTTGCCCAGGGCACTATAAAAACTTTGCTTTCCCTTACAGATTAGAGCTATCTTGCAGCGGACCTATTGTGCTTAGGTATATTATTCTAGGGTACCACAGAAGGGCCCTACCCAGGATTCAAAGCTCCAACCCACAGCCCTCTAGGCTTGCACTCCCTGCTGCTCCATACTGCTTCTCTCTGTGCGCTCTCTCCCCTCAGCGCTGCTCCATACTTCCTCTCTCTGTGAGCTCTCTCCCCTCAGTGCTGCTCCATACTGCTTCTCTCTGTGAGCTCTCTCCCCTCAGTGCTGCTCCATACTACTTCTCTCTGTGAGCTTTCTCCCCTCAGTGCTGCTCCATACTGCTTCTCTCTGTGAGCTCTCTCCCCTCAGTGCTGCTCCATACTACTTCTCTCTGTGAGCTTTCTCCCCTCATTGCTGCTCCATACTGCTTCTGTGTGTGAGCTCTGTGAAGTTATGAGAAAATAAATAGTACTGCATTGCCTTGCATCACTAGATACTTCACCATTAAGTCCCATTTCACTCTACCAGTCTGCTTTCTACTGTCCTATCTTAGCTCCTCCCCATGCACTGATAATTCCGACACATAAAATTCACTGAGTTATAGTGACACAGGTATGTTCAACAGTGATGGAGGGGCTCTCTGTCTGGTATCTTGACACTGCAAAAACACCCTAATCTTTGTATGAATGACATCTCAGTTGATCCAAAAACCCGTGTTGTGTATTGAAAGTGATGGTGTTTCCGAAGACAAGTAACCACAAACAACGGCGGGGTGTGGGGGAAGGACACAGGTGAACAGGCGGACAGGTGAACCGGGCCGAGCCGGGATCATCGGAGCACCTTGAGGTCCTGCTGGCGGGCCTCCTCCAGGTCCTGCATGGCGCAGCAGTGCGCCTCCTGCAGGCTGCTCTCCCGGTGCTGGTGCTCCAGCTGCAGCTCCTGCAGCTGCTGGCTCAGGTGCTCCCTCTCCTGCTTGAACTGTGCCTGCAGCTGCTGCAGGGAGCTCTGCGACTGCGACAGCTGCATCTCCAGGCTCTGCTTCAGCAGCGAGATCTGCGGGGGGGGGGTGGGGGGGGACACACATTTCCACATCGCAACACGTCAAGGCCCCTCTCTCCGACCCGAAAACCGTGAGAGGCGCGCTCAGTCAAAGCCCACAAGGGGATCGGCGCTAACTGGCAAGATCAGATTAGAGGCAGTGTCTTGTCTTTCTTCACTTTCTTCACTTCCTTCTTTGTTTGGCTTAATAAAACATGTTTTCTATGTTGTGACAGAAGATAACAAATCCTTAAATTTGAAATACAGGGCCAATCCATTCTGGGTCTTGGTTGAATGCTCCCCACAATATTAGCCTTACACAATCTTAGACAGAGCCTGATTATCTGAAAGCAGTGAATCAATGTGAACAACACTGGAACTCGGAGAGCTGCAGTTCATAAAATGTGCGAGATGACTCACTGGGAATTAACGGCTTTTAATTTCCAGTGCGATCCAAATGAATAACAAGCTCAACCACAGAACAGTGTGTGTGGAGGGAAAAAAAAAACCCCTTTGTTGGCTGAATAAGTTCTCTTTTTTAACTCGACGAGACTCTCTGGCACTGCTGCTGCGGGGGGGGGGGGGGGGCTTGTGGTGCATGAGCCTTTGAAATCCTTCTCTAAATTCACTCGCTCGGCTGCCTTGCGCATCGATTCTTAACCAAAACCTCATTTTGACTCAGACAACAAACACTGGAGGGATGAAATGCTTAATAGACATGTGCGAAAGGGCAGAACAAAACTTTCACTCTCTAAATTCATTACCGGGGTGATAGAACAGATGCACACAGGTGTGTCGGGAGGCCTTGTGAAGATCAGCCGGTACGGTGAGGAGTGAGGCATTCCCAGGCCCACAGCACATGACTCAATGCACATTTTTTTTAGGCGGGAAGTGAGATGAAGACCACCGCATGTGTGACGCTCATGCATTCGCGCCGCGGCATCATTATCAGAACCCATTTACTGCCGGGAGGCTGAGCCGTAGCCACACTCAGAGGTTGTAATTGCCGCTCTGCGAGCGCAGAACGTCTGAGTAAGACAAAACAGGTCGCCGGTCTCCTCGCCCCGATTTTGATCAAGACTCTCTACAAGTAAATCGCTTAATTCCCAAGCAATCTGAAACAGGGCCCAGACGTGGCAATGGCGCGGCATATCATTAACTGCAGAGAATACACCACACGGCACGGGAAAAAAAAAGAGTCTCTCCCCATTACAGGAACAGAACTGGTCACAAAGACGGAGAAAAGAAAAAGAGAGAATACAAGAAATCCTCAGCGTGCATCAAGAAAGAGTCAAGTCCGAGCACAGAAAATAAATGCAAATGTACAAATAAAGAAGCCTTATTAAGGTAATGAGTGTTCATGCGCGTTGCTTGGGAACTGGATGATTCTTTTTCTTTTTCTTTTTTTTTTTAGCTTGGCTGCGGCAGCGTTTTTTCTCTCTGACAGCCATCCCTCTGGGGTTGTGCCGAGAAGCCGCGCGCTCCTTCCGAGGGGGTCACCGTGCAGCACAGCCCTTGCAGCCCAGGTGCAGCCGAACACACACGCTCACGCCCCAAAAAAAAGCCTGGCCACAGCGCACACAACCCCCCCCCCCCCCCCAAGAACCAACAGCTTTTGTGCAAGCCAGAACACGTCCAAGTCAAACAGAAAACAAAAAAGGAGAATCTTGCAAGGCCAGCATGCGAGCCACACAGAATAAATATATATGGTCGTGGATATATATTTCTGTTCGTAAAAGAAAAAAAAAAGAGCAAAGGGTGTAAGTGGGATTCACTTACATTACTGATTGATTTATGTAAAGCTTCACCAAGCGATTGCCGCTATGAGGGAAAAAATCACAGGAGTAAAGGGACACATTCAGGATTCAACGAAGCAAAAGAAAATCTTAAATGAAATTTCATAAAAAAATATGTAGTAAAAAGGGTCCAAACGGGTAGAGTAAATTTAGGTCAGGGTATGGTAGTTAAAAAAAAAAAGCCATGTTGGAAAAGCCGTTAGCTTATGGTTACAGATGTGCAACGTCAAAAGCTTAGCTCAGGTACGACTGAGATGAGAAGTGCAGAAAATTGTTTCATACTTAAGGCCATTTTTCCAAAAATTAACGAGGAAACAGATTAATCGAACCTCTCCGTATCACAGCCAATAAAATCCTCCCTCTGTGATTGCAGTCCCCTTAACCCTGCTGAATATTAATGCAATTATAAGCCACAAGTGCTCTTGAATGTTCCATTCCAATCATGTATGATTGCTCTATTCATCCCTTGTCATGAAGCCTGCGGTCTGAGAAGATTTAAAATAAGCAGTCCGAGGAAGTATCCAATGGAGGGAATTAAAATGACAACCTCTGCACAACGTTCTATAAAAAGACACATTCTCTCTCTGCATCACCAGTTGTCTGTGCTGGAATGTGATTGGGCGAGAGCACTGCGCAGCTTGGCAGACAGGATAGCGCAGTCGGACACCTGCACAGCTGCTCAGTGCTCTTTGTGAGTGAGGGCTCTGCTCTGCAAGGCCCTTCAACCAGGCTGTTCAGGTTTTCTTCTTGAAATAGCCACCAATCAGGCCACTCGCACAGTGAATGGCCTTCCACTCTGTGCAAGAGGTGCCCAGACTGCATATCAAAAGGAGCCTGGCGCAGCTGAAACCACTTTACAAGGAGGACACTGCAGTTGGACTCTTTTTTTTTCCCAGGGGGAAAGTGGTGAAACTGATTCCCTTTAACCACTGACAGAAGGGCTCTGCACGCAGACCCGCGCATATGTGAGTGTAGCGGACGGCCGGCTGCGCGGCTTTGGTGTGGCTGCGGCGAGTGAGCGGGCGGGTGTTGGGGCGGCTCCGCTGTGTCACCTGCTCCAGGAGGTCCTCCACCTTGCGCTGCCAGCCCTCCCGGGCCGCGCCCAGCTCCTGCTCCTTGCTCTGCGCCAGCTGCGTCAGGGCGGCCCGCTTGTCCTCCTCGTGCTCCTCCTTCAGCTCCTCCCGCAGCTTCTTGCACTCCTGCCTGCGCACACAGCACACCGACACACACACAGATCTCACCGGGACCCGGGAAGTAAATCTCCACAACAAACACCTTCAGACAAAGCAAGGTCGTGTTACGTGTTATGCAGACAAGATCGTGGCATCCTGACTGAGTAGCAGTGTGTGTTACGGGGTCCTTACAGTTCAGTGCTGTGTTCTCATGCGAGTACACTTGGCATTATGCCAGCATTTTCCCAACCAGAACAGATCCCCCAAAAGAAGAGATCACTATGTGATGCTCTTTCACATTCCACTGTGTACTTCAACAGGCAATAGCTATCATTTATGGCTATTTTGATCCGAAATCAATATCTAACTAAAATCCACTTTCTGTGGATGTATATGATGCAAAGGGCATAATCCTAAAATTTATAAAGCCAAAAGGCTGCCAAAACCTGTGATCCAAACACCATTTCATGCTTTCAGGACTCTCAAATCGCACAAGGAGGGAATACAATTTATGGATGTTGCAGCTGGAAATGATTCCAATGTTACATAAAAAAGTTCTCACGCGTATCGGAAAAGTTCCCCCCTGAATATTTCATACACGCTGGAAAGCCCTTTTATGCTCATTGGGATGAACGGTACACAGCCCCACGGAAGGCATTTGTTATGAGGGAGAAAAATCTGCTGCAGTGCATATTTAATAAACAGGGCTCCATTTGCACTTCACTCCCAAGCCGCCCGCGACTAATCACAGGAGAGGGGAAAAATGGAGACCGGGCAGTCGCTGCGCTCCATTCACTGTGATTAGCCAGGGGAGGGCAGTGTGTGTGCCTCCATTCCGCCACAGCAGGGGCTCATGGGAAGCCTCTCGGAGGTTAACTGGCACATTATTGCCTGTAATTGCCCAGCGTTTCTGACCACCCAGCAGGGGGGGGGGGGCATAGCTCCTAGTGGTGCCTGAAAGCTGGAACTCCTCCTACCACAAAGCGACTCCGTACCGAAGAATGCGGAGGTGTGGAGCACCCTTTTGGGAGGAGGGTTGAAACGGCATGTTAATTGCAGTCTGCTGGAAAGTGGGCCTGTGAATGGGCCACACTGGGCTCCCTCGCGGCAAAGCGCTGTCGGAGACTCCGCAGAGGGCAGGGGGGAGCGACCAGACCGCGTCTGGCCCGGAGACACGCTCGGATACGCCGGGCACATCCCCGCCCTGATTGGCTGAGACGGAATCCTTTGTGAGCACTTCAGAAGAAGAAAAAAAAAAAAACCCGAAAAGCTGCAGTCTGCTAAATTATCTGTAACACAAAGCACTCATCACCTGATTAGCTGTTCCTGAAAAAAAGGGGGGGGGGGTGAAACGACGACTCAAACACGGGCTCCGTCGAGAGCAATTTCGGCAGCCGACAGAGCGGGGAGTCGGGGTGCAGACGGAGCTTTGCTGTTACCATGCCCTTGAGATCTGCCAATCAGACCAGACAGGCACCAGCATTCCTCCCAGCAAAGTCAGAGTGACAGAAGATGTAGGCAGCACCTCACTGCACATAGAGACTGCAACAGTTTGCCGACTTCCATAGTTTTTCATGGAGTGTGGCAAAAACCCCGCTGGCAATTCATTACATTACATTATATTACAGTCATTTAGCAGACGCTCTTATCCAGAGCAACTCACATCGGTTACAATTATTACACGTTATTTATTTATATAGCTGGATATTTACTGAGGCAATTGTGGGTAAAATACATTGCCCAAGAGTACAGCAGCAGTGTCCCAGTGGGGGATCGAACCCTGCTCCTTCCTACTACACCACACTGCTGCCCGACTCGAATGTGACCGAGGTAGAAGGAGTGGCGAGACAGAGCGATGTGCAATTCTGCAGGTGTGCATACCTGCCGGGCGACGGCGGTGGCGCGGCTCTGTGTCTGCGACCCGCCGCGCCCCCGCTAATGTGGCTAGCGCTAAGACACAGCATTACGTAAAAATAAACAGAGGAGCCCTTTCATGTGCAGGCCGCCCCTTATCTCCACTCATCGCCTCAGCACCGGCAGAGTGCGTTTCTCTGACAGGCCGTCAGGCAAGATGAAAGGGACCTGCTTCTCAGCACATCTGCGGAGAAAGGGGGGGGGGGAGGGAAGGAACTCGACAGGAAAAGGCTCGTTTTCCCCCTCTCGTTCAGCCTGCCGACACCCCGAAGGCTGGTTAATTAGAGACGCTGAAAAATTGAAAACTGAAACACGGCGCAGTGGGCGCCCGCGGAAGAGGTGGACGTGTACCCAGTGCTTTGCGCACTGCCAACCAGAAGGAAGAGTGGAACATCTAAAGGATGTGAGGGGAGTTTACAGTACAATCTTCCCAAGTGATGTACCAGGCAACAAAACACCATCTCCATTTAGATGCCCTAGGGCTTATCTAACACCCCATTTAGCTAATAAATCTGGTCTCATTCTACCCTTTGCCCACAATAATTTAACTGTGTAAAGTACATGCAGCTTGACTTGACAATGATCACTGTTCTTAATGATATATGAGTTTTTCCACAAAATACACGCCGCATTAAAATATAACTACAAAATCCTTCTGCTTCAGCCAACATGAAAGATAGCCATTTAACTGCTGAATAAAACCATTCCCAGGATTGCAAATTAAGATTAATTCACAAAAAAGGAAAGCTATATTTTATATATATATATAAATTCAAATAAAGAGGGATGACATTTCCCTTATATTACAGCTGACCACTTAATAAATCATTCACCAGGTTTTATTGGGACATTAATTGACTCCAGTGTGGGGATTCTGACAGTAATTGAAGTCCTTCACGTGTCGAGGAGACTTTCTGACCATCCCTATGAGTGTAACTCTGATCAGACATCCCCAATGTTGCATAGAGCCATTCAAATTCAAATGTCCCATCATTGTTCCAGCGAAGCCCTTTTCCACTTGAAATTCATAGGCAGTGACTGCTAGGGTCTCATCATTCTCCTCAAATCCCATCTCATACTTACTTCATTATGATCTCACCCATTGGGCCACACAGGTTCAGTTAACAAGCTCCCTTTCCAATTATTCTCTTACTGAGCCATTCGCTTTACCTCTAAGAAGCCACTTTTAGTGCAATACTGGGGACAATTTAGAAATAAATGAGCCAAAAAAATTAATATTATAGAAAAAAAAGATTCAGATGTAGAAGTTTTGTGGTGACAGCTGATTATTTCTCATATGCACTATCATAACTACCATGAATCAATACACCATCCCCCCAATCCCCTGCTATTTATATAACTCTTTATATATACAACTCTTTATATAACTCCACTGCTTTATAAAATCTTACTAGCACTCCTCAATGCTACCTCAAAGAGTGTCCGTAGGCTCACACTAAAGTTTCAAGTGTACCTGTAAATCCCATTCCAGGGGTATATGATGGTAAGGATGCCTGGCAAGGAAGACAGATTTACCTTTGAACCCCATCATTTACACTCGCTGTGATGGAGGGACTAAGACCCATCCTGTGAGGAGGGGCTTATCATTGGGTTGAGCAGTAATAAGCCGCCGTTACCGCGGGTCACCGTGTCACCGTCTCTGCGATGGCTTAGATTACCGCTCCTTTCATCTCGGCCCTCACTTCACCTCCCTCCTCTCCGCCTCCCCCTTTCCCTCTTTCATCCCCCCCCCCCCTTTCCTGCCTGCTGCACTCAGGACTGCCTCAAACCTCGGTCCAATCAGACGCATGGGGGGGGGGTTTGCTCACCTCAGGGTCTCCGTCCACTTCAGCTCCAGCTCCAGCGCCATCTTGTCCATCTTCATCTTCTCCTCCTCCCTGGTGGTGATCAGCTTGGCCTCGTGCTGCTGCTTCTGGGTCTCCATCTCACCCTGCGGGACAGCGACAGGGGTGGGGGGAGGAGGAGGAGGGCCGTGCCGTTACAGAAGAGGGGATGACCCGTGTTGGCTTCAGGAGCAGTGCACTGTGCTCCTGACAGAGGGCGTGATGCACTTGTAGTAGGACTTGAATAGTGTTATGCTCACACTCACTAGTCTGGGAGTGTTAGCCTGGTCTGACACTGTTTCTCATTTAAATTGAATGGATACACTTATGTTCTATTGTGCTGGAAATCTCTCTGGATAAGAGCATCTGCTAAATGCATGTAATGTAGTGTAATGTGCAGAACGATTAATCAACAATAAAACGAGGGGTCGGAATGGGCTCTGAACCACTGTCATCAATTTTCATTTCAGGATGAACACTATGCCTGCGCTGACATTCAGGTGAACCTGATTAATTATCCACGGCTGGTATGGAGGTCCAGCCGCGGGTCGAGGGTGCCGACTCGGGGGAAAGGAGGTGTTAATATGCCAATGCCATCCCGACACTTGAAGGGGAGCAGAAATGGAGTGATGTATAATTCAGAGCGGACTGATAAAACATCCAAAAGCCTGATCTCCTCAGGGCCACGTTCAGCGTGGAAATCTGAGATAAGCCATGCAGAAGCAATACCTGCACTTAGGAATTACGCCGTATAAAAACCCCAAAAGTATTCATTACATTGGGTAGAAGACCAGCCTGTTGCAGTGTGCGTGAAGCGTAATTTAATAGTCTCACAAATATATGATAAATTGCAGAGCAAACCCATGCCGTTACACAAGGGGGTGGTAACCTAGGCTGATGAACAGTCAGGCCACTGTTGCCGTGGGTAGCAGGAGGAGGTCTTACCTGCAGGGCAGTGAGCAGGTTGCTGGTCTCCCTCAGCCTGGCCCGGGTGACGTCCAGCTCCACCAGCAGCTTCTCCTGCGCCTCCTTCAGGCTAGAGATGTGGCCCTCCGCCGAGCCCAGGCCCTGCTCCCCCTGCTTCACCAGCTCCTGCAGGCGACTCACCTGCAGGGGACGCAAGAGAGAGAGAGAGAGAGAGAAAGACCAGGGCATCAAAAGGGTGACTCTGCAGAAAATCAATACCACATCGTGGGGGGAAAACAATACAAAGGACATCGGATTCAAACAAGTGTAAGGCGCTCCTCGTTCAGGCGAGTGTTTCCTCCTCGGGGGAGCGGAGCGAGGGACGCGGTAATTAACACGGGGCATGCACAGTCATGTGGCGCTGTAGGCTCGCCGTCGGCTCGCATGATTGACGTTCCTGAATTGACCACAACGGAGGATCAGATCCATGAGGGCGAACCCCGCGAGGATCCATGAATACTAATTATGAATCACTAAAGCGGCCCCTTCACCATCTGAGGCTTTAATCCCTAAAACCGACACGCACGGGCTACTTCGGCGCTTATTAAATCAAACCTAGAGCAATGAGAAAGGGAAAAAGTAACGGAGTTAATTATTCAGAAGAAGCAAATGTGTTGGCCTAAGTGTACTTCCTGTTTCTGTAAGGGGGCCATCAGATACAGGGGTAATGTGTAATGTGTTGCAGTAACATGTGACATGCAGAGGTAATGTGTAGCGTGCATAGTGTGCTGTAGCATGCTGTGTAACATCCTAAAATAATTTGTAGATGTAACATTACAAAGGTAATGTGTAATGTCCTGACATGATGTGTAACATGCAGAGCTAACGTGCAATGTCCTGAAGTACTGTGTAATATGCTGAGGTTATATGTAATTGCAGATGACTGTGGAGGGTTCCTTGCCTCCTGATTGGCTGTGTTCAGATTGGCGGTAAGCTCCTCCCTCAGGCTGTCAAGCTGCTGGCGGAGGCGGTTCTTCTGCTCCTCCAATGAGAGTCGCTCGTTCTCAAACCGCTGCTCCATCTCCTGTAGACACACCACAAAGGAAGAGCAGGAGGTCAGGAAGACTGACGAATTTACAACACAATGACTGAGACCGTGCATATCACACCTCAGTTATTGCTGTCTACAGTACTGCCATTATGACTGGATAGTATTCAATGGCATTGTGTGTAACAACAAAGCACTATTGCTGTTTCACAAAAACCCACACCAGGAAGTAAGACAACATATTTAAAGACTTCAAACCTTATGGCTTCACTATTCTCTCAAACTGGAGTCCTACACAAACTAAAGTAAATATTATTTTAACCTGCATTTTTGTATGGTCTTGTATTTAAAACTGTAAGATGTATGAATTCGAAATTCTACCATGTGCACATTTATAACTAGGTCCACGCCACATTGTGGGATAAAATGTTCAAAGGGAAAAAAAAAAAACATTATAACAGGGTCTCTTGAACGTGTGCTTCTTCTACTTTCAGCCTCCTCTCACAAGCAGGCATTTTCCTGCTTGAAGCAGACCTTTAATGACAGCATAATCACAGCGCCAGCTCAGCACTAGTAAACAGAAAGCAGTGCGAATGAGAGCTGCAGTATGAAAACCACTGCGATGCACTCATGAAGCCTTCAGAGCCTCTTGCCTCTATCAATTTTAATACTGTTCAGTGGCTTTTCATCAGTTATACACGCCACGACGTCTCACGTCCATAGGATCAGGCTTTCATATGGCGCTCCGCAAAACTGCACCTGCAGGAGATCCTCACGGGAGGCGAACGTGGTGAAAAGGCTGCTAAAAGCACATGTATGACATCACGTTTGCCGCACATACAATGTGCTCAAGCACCTGTGAACAAGGCACTCACAGAGGAGAGTGCACAGGCGAGGGACATAGGCCATGTTAAAACATCCTCATTATGTTAATATGCATCGAGAGTGGTGGCTCTTTTTTAAAGTTCTGTTTCCATTACGGAATGGGTAAAAAAACAAGGCCATTAAAGCACACACAGGAAAAATTCACCATACAATATTCACCGGCAATGGTTCTCAAAAACGCCATTAGCAAAGGAGCTATATATACATACATATATATATACAAGTCTGTCAGCAAGCAGGGGTAAGTAAATCTGACTGAATAATTCATTTATGAAACATATTCAAAAAGGGGTTTGCGCTTGGTGCACAGTTGGCATGGTGACATAATTTACTGCTCTCGTTGTTTGGAGCGCACGCGGCTATGAAAATGTGACCTCATCCATGTTTTATGATACCACACCACATCATAACAAAGACGAGGATATGCAAATAATCTCGTTACTCTGCAGCTGAAGGGAGTTCTGGAGTGCCGTGTTCCCGCGGTAGTCAAGGTCACGTACAGAACTGGCTTTGGGGTCTCGCTCTCGCGCGCTCAGTCAGAAATAGAGATTCACAGAGATTTCGCCGCCTGCCTTTCAAGAGTTACAAAAGAGAAAGTTCATAAGCCGAGCTGTAAAAGGTGTTGGGAGTATCAGCGCTTCTCTGAGGTGTCTGTTGTAAAGGTCCTTTCCTGCACCCACCTATCCAGCAGCCGGGCCATGAGTCACTCTGCGTTTTTGGGACTAAAAACTGACAAAATGTCTGTACTCCTCACAAGTGTGCCTCGGGGGCCGACTGAAATAGGACATCCGCGGCGGCGTCATCCCGCTTTTTTATGACTCTGTGAGTCACTGGCGCACAAACATATGCCCTGTCCTTCATTATTTATCTGCCCTGAATTTCTGACTTCACATTTCCCTTTTTTTTTTTTTTTTTTTGAGAGCCGGTAAATGTTGATAAGCGGCCGTGACTGCGGGAGCCGCACGGCTTTAATGAGATTAAACATTTGCAGTTAGTTTCCCGGAGACCCCCACCTCGCAGACAAACTGTACTCGCTGCTGGGGGGAGATGCTGAGGGGGACTGTCGGAAGACACTAGCAGTGTCTACCGCAGATAAGAAATTTCTGGAATTTTCCGCATGCGTGCACCTGA
>NC_050599.1:16498560-16635141 GCF_013368585.1 Megalops cyprinoides
CCTTCTCATACACCTGCTTCTCCTCTCGCAGGGTCTGCGGACGACACAGCCACACGGTCAGAGACGGAAACACATTTTGCGCCACACTAGAAGAGCAAACCCAAATAAACTCCATCTAAAGTTAGCATCCTTAGTTTTCTCAAAGTTTGACATATCATGAAGTCTACGAGGAGAGCCTTTTGTGTTTGGGAATTGAAAATCACAGGATACATCAGATAATCGTCTGATAAACGCTCTGCCAACAATCAGCATAATGAAAGCAACAGCGCAATTATCTCCCAAATCAGTTTTTGACACCATCACATTTGAACACAAAAGTTGAATTCCACAGTGCAGAGACGGCACTGCAGATCACGGCTCAAAGCTGTCACATTTTGCCGCGTGTTGTCATAGTAACTATTAACATTAACTCAAGGTCTCGATAACCGGGGATGTTTTGTTTCCTGGGAACAGAGAGAACTGAAAAACGTCCCTCTTCACAATGGCGGCTGCGGCATTGCGGTCCCCAGAGAAAGGGCTTAGTGCGGAGACCGCTGGGACCGCGAGCGAATCAGGAGAGACACGACTTCGGGGGACAGGAAGGGCAAGGCTGACGCTATCATGCTTTGTGCAGGACATTATAATATACACACTGCGCCAGAGTGCAGCTTAATCAGTGTGCTGCGCCACAATGTTAATACATAAAGAAAACCCGATTATGCTTGACATTTACATGAAATTACATTTGGCTTCCCAAGTTGCTGTTTGTATGTAATGACCTTTTCTCGTAGTCCTTGATTTAAAACTCCAGGCTAATGTTATAACTTTGGCAATGGCTACCACACACACACACAAAAACAATGTTTTTCAGGACAAAGACAAAGCTGTAACTTTGCTACCGAGGTTCACTCCAAGCCGAAAGGCTATAGTGGGGATATTGCAGTGTTCCCCTTCAGACCAAAAGCCAGGAGCCCATACCAAAAACTGCTCACTGCACGCACTCTCAAAACATATCAATAATTGAAGTTAAATGCCTTATTGCAGAATCCAAAAAGCAGGGTCTCAGAAGACAAAAAGAAACACAGTGTTCACATTGTGATGAATATCTAATGAGGCATTAAAACATGACCTAATTAAAAGTTTTCTGTTTTTGAACACAAGTAGGACTTCTGGAAATTATGTCTGACATGTTCCCTACCGCTCCTGCAAGACACCCTGTTCACAGCGCTGGAGCTGCCTTTTTCCAGTGGCTGCTCACCCTTGAATTAAACATGGGAGAGAGGATTTAAGCCAGGCCGCTGATGGCCAGTGAGGCTTCAAGCCTCTAACACCAGGGATCTCTAGATACTTTAAATCTTAATAATCCTGACAAGAAGGAGGTGTGAAACATGAGCGTCCTCTCGGCGCTGCCCATCTGCCAGAAAAACGGACACAGACATGTTCTGTTATGATATATGATATGATCCATGCTGTGATATATGCTCTGATGTATGACGGGCAGCAGTGTAGTACAGCGGTAAGGAGGACTGGTAACTAAAAGGTCACTGGTTCAATTCCGGGATCAGGTACTGCTGTGTTCCTGTGGGCAAGGTACTTAACCCACAACTGCCTCAGTAAATATCCAGCTGTATAAATGGATGCAATTGTAACCTATGTAAGGTGCTCTGGATAAGAGCATCTGCTAATGACAATAATGTAATGCAAGGTAATGTATGATAGTTTCCTGTGACGTACCTTCTCCAGGGAGAGGATCTGCTGCCGGTGCCGCTCGTCCAGGGCCTGGCTCTTGCTCTGCAGAGCGCCTCTCTCCTCCTCCAGACGCAGCACCTTGTCCTTCAGCCGGGCCTTCTCCGACTCCAGGTCTCGGATGGCTGCCTCGTGGGTCATCTGGGTGGCCTGCAGACTGCCGATGTGGCCTGGGACGGGGGGGGGGGGGGGGAGACACGGGGTGCGTGTGCAGCAAGACTGATAAACCTGCATGACATTCCATTCCTGCGCTTCAAACACAGACACACTGCAAACCTGCATAATGTTTCCCCTGCATCAAACACAAACACACTGTCACTGTCCTGCCGTAGGAGTCCCCATAGTCACACTGAGAATATACTGAGAATAATGTATACTGATAATGAATACTGAGAAATATGTGGTCAGCCCAGAAATATATTGTACACATCTTTAAAATATATTAATGCATGTATGCGTGTGTGTGTGTGTATGTGTGTGTATATGTGTGTGTGTGTGTGTGTGTGTGTGTGCATGTGTGCTTGTGCGTGTGTTCATAGAAGCATCTTTTTCATTTTCAGGGATCAGAGGTCATGCGGGATAAGCAAACTGTTTGTTTTAAGACAGCGACCGCGTGGCATAAACAGCTTAAACGGATAGGTACCCCCGCTGGATAACCCGCACATGACTCGCCATCCTCAGCTCCCTGATCCTCCGCTTCATGTGCTCTTTGAAGCACACTGCACTGGGCGATGAAATATTGATGCGAGGCACCACCAGTAACCAAATTAGATCACACCAGGCTTGCCTTTCCAAATAGCGCGCACTATGAAGCGTGTTTTAAATTGGGTGTGTTACATTATTGAGCACAGTGCTATCAAAATCCTGCGCACAACGTTCAGATCATTGCGAACACTGCTTTTAGAAGGAGCACATCCATTGACCGTATAACTGCAGGTTCAGATACACAGTACACCTCTATATTTATTCATACACTGACTAAATATGAGCAAAAAGTATGCTGTAAGAGAAAAAATGTAAATGTTGAATCATTTTTTTCAGTCAGACTGAGAAGTTCTATTACAACGTGATAAAGAATTTTTCTGAATAATTGAATATTAGTGACAAAAATGTTTGAGATATATGTCAGTTTGCATAATATGTATGATAAAATGATAGCTAATGTCTCTCGACATGAAGTACTTGATCTCCACAAGACTGTCTCACACGCTTCAAAAGGGATGAGTCCAGTATTTGAGATCAAATGGAGGGATACATACTGAGTAAGCAGTGATCAAAGACCGCTACAGAATGAAATCAGTGGGTTCAGGTGTCTTATTCTCTGTGTGCTCTTTGCTCTGTGACCTGCCTGGCCTCTTCCGTATACATGAAAAAAGGTTACGAGGCCTTGCTGACAGCACAGGTGTTTTTTGGCCAGGTGAGGCCCCCTCAGGGGACAGAAGCCAGATGATAAGGTGAGGGGAGATGACAGGCTGCACACACACTGGCACTGTTGCTAGGATACTGCGAGGCGATCCATCACACGTTATTTCACATTAAAAGCTATGCATGAGCTGTGTCTGCGTACGGACTGTTTGCACATGGGCCCTGACTGCATATGGCCTGTGTCTACATATGGGCCCTAACTGCATATGGGCTCTGACTACACACAGGCCACAGTCCTGCTTTTCAACAGCTGTATGTAAAAAAATGTCAGAAGTGTCAGAATGGCAGCTTGAAGCTAAACTGGTTGTTAAGTGCTCAGTCAGACCAAAAGCTGGCAGACAGTGGTGTCCTCTTAAGTTGATTTGCTCCACAGATATTCTATATTATGATCAGATATTCAGCTCCTGTATTTTTTCCCGTACTCCATATTTCATTATCTAGGAGGTTCTGATTGGTAGCAGGAAATTCTGTTGCCGTTTGCATAGCTATGCTAGCAGGACACTGTTGAAAGCCACGTCCCTTCAAGCACATTGATAACAAGCTAGAAAATCATGACGCTTATAGCTTCAACAACGGCAGAGAGGGAAGTGTCACTGTGAAGCAGGCAGAGCTGACTGGTCTGCCTGTAGGACGTCCGTGGCGCTGCGTGGCGGCTGAGTGGCGGACTCTCACTGGCTTTGAGGAGGATCTCAGTGGCCTGCTGCTGCACCCGGTCACGGGTGGCCTCCAGCTCACACTCCGTCTCCTTCTGCCGGATCTCCACGATCTCCATGTCCTGAGCGGCTTCATCCAGCTGCTTGTGCAGCTCCTGGGACACAGACACAGACAGGGGCTGTGATGACCACCACGTTTTAAATTATATTACTTTTCATTGCACTGCTGTTACTTAGCAGACACTTTTATCCAGAGCAACTTACATAGGTTACAATTTTATCCATAGATACAGCTGGATATTTACTGAAGCAACTCTGGGTTAAGTACCTTGCCCAAGGGTACAACAGCAGCGCCCCAGCAGGAAATTGAGCCGGTAACCTTTTGGTTACGAGCCTTGCTCCCTACCGCTATGCTACATTGCCACCCTATGCTATACTTCACACTTTGATCTGGTAGAACTGTTATCCAGAGTGAGTTACCAAGCAAAGGTACATGAACAGCAGCACACAGAGAACATGTCAGACAATGTCGGAATGAGCATCAATATGTAGGGCTAACGCCACAGCGGTCCTCTCTACTGAATACCTGGAGTGCAGGAGTTACCCTTTACACCACAAAAACAAATTCAGTTTTACAACGCTTACTAAAACACATTACCTGGATCAGCATGTGCCAGTTATTCATATAATACAATACCCTGCATGTGGTTTTAAAAACCAACATCCTGCATGCGGTTTTAAAAAATTTCAAAATATGAAGAAAAATGTTTTTGACAAAACTGGATTTTTTTTTGCATGGCAGCGAGAACTTTGTATACATTCAGTTATAAATATATTTTGTGTATTTAAAGAGTTATTAAAAACCTCCGTTTCCACTTGAGGGTAGCTGAGGCTTTGCCCACTATGAATATCTATTATACAGCAACTCATCCAGTTGATTTTGAGAACTAGCTGTATTTTGCCTTTCTTTTTTAGATGCCTCAAAGACTCAAAAAAGAAAACAGCAGAGAAGTTCACGATTAGAATCCCTGAGCATAATATTTTGAAGTTTGTTTTGAAAATCTTCTGTTGAGGCTCTGAATTGAAACGCATATCCTGCAGATAGGCAGAGGTCCATGGGACACCATTTTTTGAAGTGTTTCGAAGGCCCTGCAGCTTGAGAGGAGGGAACTCAGCATATACATTCTGCCAGAACCTTGTGGCTGCTTTCAGCTAATCCTGTCAACGAGGTTTAGCCAGGCAAGGCCCTGATCAAATCTAGGCTTTTATCTGCTGACCAATGAAAAATCACTAAATGACAAAGGTTTTCACTGGAGAGGCTAAACATGGGTCATATACAAAGCTGACACTGAGTAACTTGATGTTAATCTGTAACATTTGGGGCAGCCGTGTTTGAGAGCAGAGCGTGGTTGACTGGTCTTTTTGGTTTTGTTTAATTTTAAATTATATAATCATAAAAAATTCCCTCTTCCTATTTCCCTCAAACTTTAGCCCTGCTTCAGCTGGAAGAGGTCTATTGAGACAGTCACACCTCGACAGAGGAAAACAGCTTTCCGTCTATATAGGATAACTGTGCCAGACTATTCCAGAGAGAGTTTCATTTTTAGACTCTGTTTTGTTAAACACAACCTTGTGCCACTTTCTAACACTAATTGTGCTTATAAATAACTTTTTCCTATTTTTTTCCACACGGAACGTTTACTAAAGGTCCCTAGGATAGCTGCACAGTTTATATATGCAAGTGTGACATTACAACTATTAGTGCAGTTTTGGAAAAATAATTAGGGTACGTCTGTATTCAGTTTTCTTTGAAGTTTCATTTGACTCTAGATGCAAGACATCTGCACACATTTAACATGGGAATGTTGAATGGATCCCTTGATCTCTATATTTTACAAAGGTACAAGATATCTTTTATCATGTGGACTCTGCTGAGGCTGGTAAATGTTGTTAGCCCAAAATATGGGCAAAGACTTTTGTCGCGGCACAGGGCTGATAATACGAAAACAAAAAACAGTAATTAAAGATGAAAAAGTAGAAAACGGAGGAGGATTAATTATAGTAACATAAATTAACCTTTATCCATGATAAATCTACGAATTAATCCCTTCAAAGTCTCAATTTGTTTTCATGCTAATTTCATTTTCAATGAATTTCAAGTATATCAAATTTAGTTTGGCCAGGACTGAGATATTCTGCATTTTAAATAAAAAAAAAAAAAACCTGAAATTATTTTTTCAATCATTCCATCCATGGGACAAACATTAAACAGTAAAATATAATAGTCATGAAGAAAAATTAAATGGGAACAGATTATTTGTACTGCATATCTGCTGTCCAACTAACGGACATCGGTATGGTCTGCTAAATGAATGCAATGTAATGTAATGTAAAGTAATATCACTATACTATAAGATATAAAAATCTGCAGGGGGATGAATAAGGGGTGGAGTAACCTGTGAGTCCTCGGCCTTTACCTTGATGTTGCTCTCTGCGGTGTTGAGCGAGGCCTGCAGCCGGACGGACTTCTCGCGGCTCTCTCTCGCCTCCTCCTGGACCCTCTGCAGCTCCGCGCGGAGCTTCCCCAGGGTCTTCTGCAGCGCCGCCTCCTGGCCCTGGAACTCCTTCCTCAGCTCCGCCTCCGTCTTCTTCCATGCCAGCAGGTTCTCGGCGGTGAGCTGCTGGGTGCGCTTCATGGCCTCCAGCTCGCGCTCGTAGAAGCCCTGGGCCTTGCTCAGCTTGGCCTCGTACTCGTCCACCAGCCGCTTCTTGTCCTGCTTGAGCTCCTCCACGCGCTCGGTCAGCGACTCCACCTCGGCCTTGTGCAGCTGGCTCAGCTTCTCCTGGTCCTTGCTGTAGTTGGCGTTCTGGCTCTGGTGGCTGCGCAGCAGCTCCTGGATCTCCTGCCGGTGGGCGGCGCGCAGCTCCTCCAGGGCCTGCCGCTTCTCCTGCTCGAACTGCGCCTGCACCTGGCCGAAGGAGCGCAGCTTCTCCTCGAAGCTGCGGCGCATCTCCTCCACCTCGCGCGACATGGTGACCACGCGCTGCGTGTGCTGCGCCTCGGTGCACAGCTGCATGTCCTCCACGCGCTGCCGGTAGGTCTCGAACTCGGCCAGCGCCTGCCGCTTCATGCGCTCGTGCAGCTCCATGGACTCCTCCAGCGACTGGATGCGGCGCTTCAGGTCCATCTCGTCGCTGATCTTGCTCTTGTACTGCATGATCTTCTCCCGCGTCTCCGAAAGGATCTGCTGCACCTCCTCCTCGTGGGCCTCCTTCAGCGTCTGGATGGCCGCCTCGTGCTCGTCGTTCTTGGTGTTCAGGGCGTAGATCACCTTCCAGAGAAAGACAAGACAGAGAGAGAGTAGAGGGTTAAAGAGTGGAGGGGTAGACTCCAACACAAGACAGACAGAGTACCAAGCCTAGCATCCTTTAAGACTAAAAATTTTGGAAAGTTTGATGCCCATAAAAAGTGTGCAGTACCATTGGCGAAGGGGGAGAGCCTTTATTTGGCCCAACTTGGCTTTTGGCATTTTGGCTTTAAGCACCAGCCTACAGCTCCGACTTTGTTATGCATACTAAAACTCTGATTGTGGAATGCATACTAAAAAAGGAACAGGAGCAGGAGGAACTGGCCAGGGACAGATGTCAATTCAACGGGTTCAGTAAATGCTCTACTGCTGCCAAATAATTGGTGAGTGCATCAGAAAAGCACTGCTAAAAGATTCCTGCTTCAGTGTGTCACTGCCCTTTAGAGATACAGCCTATCCATACAAGCCTTAATACACAAACCCAGAAACTAAAAAAAAAACAAAGCAAGGTACTTCTTCTACACTTGGGCGCATTTTTGCAAACCTGTTTAAGTTTACTGCTGAAGTGATATGTGAACATGATGGTGACCAGTGGCCCTCCTCTTGATCCACAGAGCTTCACCTACTGGCCCTCTAAGCGCTAAGTTAATTAATAATTAATCATTCTGCCAATAACGATTAATAATGAATAGTAATGAATAATTAAGCTCCTGGCAGTTAACACTTTTTGAGTTTTTGAGGGATTTTGGCAGTTCTTCCTCACTTTAAACAAAGCCCTTCAACAGCAAGTGAAACAAACAAAAAAACCCTTTCAGACCATTGCTTCAATATTTAATGACCTGGTGAAAACAGAAGGTGAACATCTTTCACAGTGTTACTATACCTTCCTGCAAATCTGTGCCAAGGCTTGTTTCAGATGATATTCTGTTTAGTTCATCAAGCAGGCTATATTATATACCTCACTCCCAAAGGCTTCCATGTCTTTCCAAGTTATACTGCTTTATGTGTGTCTGTGGGTCTTTATTGTTGCTTTCATACGCAGTATGGGCTGTAGTGAATTAAAAACTCATATGCTGCTCATAAGAAGGTCAACTCTTTTCATTTTTCACAGCACATACAAGTTTCATGAATTCTAGCTGTTGTATATCCATAATTATTCATCATCACCGAGGAATGCCTTTAAATGCACTTAATTCTGTATGCGTATCCAGGGCAAAATTACCATAGACTGGTGTATTTCTGACAAATGAATGGGCAGATGCAGAAATGAGTTTCAGGACCATTTTTTCCAGTGCTTATGGAAAAGTGCAGATATATCAGATAGCAACGCAACACTCTTAAGAAAGACACTGAATAAAACCCCCACAGATCTCTGGGTAAGATTACTGAGCTGAGACACAATGGCTTCGGCCAAGTATCTGGTGGTAGTGATATTTCTGGTGTATTATCAAGCCATAATAGATTTTCTCTACTATTACACACGCGTGAAACTCCATCCATTGTCACAGGCCGCCAGGGAGGTGAGAGTTTGCATGTCAGGCCGAGAGGAAATTGGTCTGGGCAATTCCAATAGTTTTACACTGTTGTTAGCAGAGGGAATGTATCTTTCATAAGTAGCAAAGACATTTAATTACTGTATCTGCTCCAAGCAGACCGAAATATATACAGTTCCCTTAAATGTTCAGATTCAATTTTCAATGTTCACAATGTCATATGAAAGACCATTTTGTTAGCTAGCTAGTAAATGTATCAAACCAAATATCACCAAAACATTGCTGAAGTAAATGGTACACATCTGTGCAGTGTACATGAATCACAGATAGCTATCTCTTGATAAAATGTAATGTATTAATTTCATATCATCAAATATTATAATGTTTACTTAAGGTGCTCTCAGTGAGAACAGATGTGAGAAATCATGCTAAAATATGGTTACTGGTTATTTTTCTTCTTCTAGTATTACTTTACCCCCACCCTGCAACACACACACACACACACACACACACACACAGACACACTCACACACACACACACACACACACACATACCGTTAGAGCCCAAGCGCTTGGGGTTAAGTATCTCTGATGGTTATGAGTCAACACCCCACAAGTGCTCTCCTGTTCCCTTCTCCCAGGTTGTAATGGTAGCATTTTCTTTCTTTAATATGAATTCACTGCTTTATATGTACTGAACTATCCAATCTGCAGTGGCTATCCACCACAGACCCCCATACACAAAGAAATGTTTATTTGTACAAGAAAATCCAACACAATCTGTGATGAATCTGGTTAAAAAATGAAGAGATATTTGATGCTGATGTGATACTGCTAAATGGAAAAAAAAGTCTAACACAAACACGTACCCTGGGGTGGAAAGCTGAAAAGAATCCTGGGATATCAGGTTAATATGAAGTGTACCTGCATTTCCATGCAGTTTAAGGGATCAAACAAGGGCAAGATCCTAACTCACCACTGGGACACCCATGACCATGTGACGCTGCGCTATTTTGGGGGGGAAGTGCTTAAGGCAAGTGAGCAAATGTCATTTGGGACGCGGCCCTAGCCTAGCTCTAGCCCCCCCTTTCCAAGCATATCAGGGCCACCAGACAAACCAGAGCTCCAACAGTGAAGGAGGGCCCCATCCTTCCCCTGTACCCCAGCCTGGCAGAACCAATTCAGCCGTTATTATATACCTCACTCCCAAAGGCTTCCATGTCTTTCCAAGTTATCCTGCTTTATGTGTGTCTGTGGGTCTTTATTGTTGCTTTCATACGCAGTATGGGCTGTAATGAATTAAAAACTCATATGCTGCTCATAAGAAGGTCAACTCTTTTCATTTTTCACAGCACATACAAGTTTCGTGAATTCTAGCTATTGTATATCCATAATTATTCATCATCACCGAGGATGCTTTTAGCCAAAATGCCTTTAAATGCATTTAATTCTGTATGCTTATCCAGGGCAAAATTACCATAGACTGGTGTATTTCTGACAAATGATTGGGCAGATGCAGAAATGAGTTTCAGGACCATTTTTCCAGTGCTTATGGAAAGGTGCAGATATATCAGATAGCAACCTGATATCCCAGGAACCAATTTAGCCGTTGACCCACCCCCTAAAGAGTGCCAGCTAATCAGCAAGCGGTCTCAGACCCTGACCGTCACTCAGCAGTCTCATCAGAGCTGCCTCTTTCTCCCTCACTTTCTCTCTTTCTCACTCCTTCATTTTTCTCCCCCTGTTGGGTTTTGCTTTAGATTCTTTGCTTTCTTTTTCGTGGGATGGGGTGTTTATTTTGATGGAGAGGGGGTTAAAAGGTTTTGTTGGTTTTCTTTTCTGTTATTGTGTTTTTCAGAATGAACTGTATCTCCCCTGCTAGTGAATGCAGTGTGATGCAATGTGATGTTCAAATAAAAATGGGCTCAAACTCCCTTCCTCTCTCCCTCTCTCACTCACTCTCATTCTCACAAGGAGCAGAAGTCACAAACAACAATTTAAGGCTCTAAATCTTAGAAAAAAAAAACAGTAAAGAGCGGCCCCTTCTTAGTGTCAAACCTATAATATCTTTGAAGTGGAGGTGGTCGCTGCGGTTCTATCTTCGCACTTGAACTCAGGCCAGTACGTCCGGCACACAGCTGGGCGTCAGGCCCAACAAGGCTCACTCCAGAACAAAATCAGATAGGTCCCTTGGCACCCCAGATTTGATCACTTCACCCAATCTAAGGGTCATTATAACTGCCTCATCACCAGTCACCGAGACACACTCCATGATAACAATAATGACAACCCTTTGCTGGAGAGGATATGCAAGTAACATATTGTCCAATGCAACTCCTTGTGAAGCGTGCCAGATAACTTCAAGGATACAGCGACGGGTCTAGCATAGCTAAAGTCACATTCTGTTCTTTCCTTTGCACACAGGTACATGTGAGACTAAAATGGAGGCACAGTTATGTAGCCGTGTGTCATCACCTTTGATGCAACTCAAGCACAGAGATAAAGCAGCTATTCAGAATACCCCTGTGCCAGCAACAAGCTGTTCTCCAAGGCTAAAATGAATGCCATTTCCTGCAGTTTTGCTTTATACTGAGTTCTCTCCCTCAAGTCTTGAACTACCACAGAATTTAACTCTGCAACTACGTGATAGAGGAGAAGAGTTAAATTCATATTATCACTGGCTTGATGCAGCATGAATTAAAACTTAAACACTGCATCAAAAAATGAGCTGGCGCTTTGCAGCCACTGAATATGCATTAAGCGTGGTAATGGATTTTAATGAAGTTGAGAGATGAGAGAGTTGAGCACTAATTAGAGTAATTATATGCAGAGTATCCACTAAATTGTGAGGTGCACCTTAATCCTTGAGGTAATTAACACAGATAAAGGGGTAGGTGCTGTAAACTCAGGTCTGTCTCCTAGATAAAAAACGGTCTTCCTGTAGTCGAGCCGCTCCCTACAGCACACTGCGACACTTCCTCTTATATGTTAAAAATACGTTAAAAAAAAAAAAAAAAAGTTCACGCTGTTTGCTGCGAGTGCTACACTAATTTCCTTACCACACATGGAGTTTACCCTAAGCACATGGTGGTATGTTGACAGGAATCATCTTCGCGGCATTTAATAGTGTTAATGCTCTTCAAGGTGTTACTTCAGAGGATTCTGTGTGTGAATGTGTATGCGTATATGCCCGTGTGAATGTGTATGTGTGTGTGTGGCACGTAATTAAAAGAAAAGATGGATACTTGACAGCTTAATTTACAATGAAGTTCATTTGGCCCAGTTTTTGTGCAGGATGCCATATCATCTGCAATGATCAATTACTGATCTTGAGGCAAATCTCGATCTCAATGTGACGTGGAACAAAACAACAGGCTTTCCCGGGATCAGCGACGCAACGATGCGCTGTGCAGCGGCATTATTGATGTCGAATTGGCAGTTGCGATTGAAGCTGTGAACGGGCTCCGACAGTTTAAGACTGACACTGACAACAGAGGTCACAGGAAGCAATATCCCAGGAGGAATCAAGCAGGAAGCGCTAACAGAAGATGCTAATCAGGTAAAACTTATACATTGAGTGAAGAACGCGCTCATCCTTAACACCACGTCTGCACAACATCAAGTGCAGTCATTGTGCATCAATTTCACTTCCCTTCAGAGCACTTTTAATAGACAGACCTAATACAATGTTCCCAAATATATAGCCCTCTCCTAATGAAAACTCTATAAACAATTATGTCTAGCAGATAATAATCAGGTCTTTCATTTCAGTAATGTCAGATGTTTAATAAACAGTGGAGCACATAGCATGACAAACAGAACCATCCTCCGAGGGCAGTTTGGGGGCCCATGAAAAATGTCTGTGCGGTCCTTATTAAATGCGGAAGACAGCAGAGAACTTGAGCTAACTTCCAGGGTGATCATTTACATCTACAGCTGTACCAGCTCTCTGCGAAATCCACACTTGATTACAACGTTTTGCCTCTTAATTAGCAGGCCTTAACTCGCTCTGTCTCTCAGTCTCTACATGAGCGATTCAAAGCACGCAGCCTCAAACCCTGCTTCCTTCTCTGTGGTTTATGTGGATCTGTACAGTACCCGGGACTTCTGCATTGTGATTCTTAAGTTTCACAAGTGTCAAAAGACGGAACTCCTGACAAATATGGAGGAGTGTCCTTGAGGTCCCCTTGCCTTGCCATATCTGCAAAATATTCACCACCCATCTTTGGCATTCTTCTCATTTAAGTCCAGATGACTCAATGCCCGCGATGGTCACACCCACTTTTAGGCTTCACACTGCAGTGCTACATTTCAGCCCAGGATGCTCAGGGTTAAGAACCCCTGAAGTTCAGCCAGCTGTAGCATTACACAATGGGATGAGAAAACTTAACATCCCCCCACTCCTCTGTGGCTGTTTATTGTCCGTCATGGAAATTTTCAACATGGCTGCCATGATAGCCAACCATGGTAAGACACTGAGCCATGTGATTAGCGCTGGACAGATGAAAAGAGGGAGGGGAATGTCAAAACGAAGAGCACTCAAGGTCAAACGATAACATTACATATTTTCGGATCACTGAAAAGCTTTTCATGGATCAGTTACTAGACTGGGCGGAAAAAAAAAATACCAAAAGTGCTCTTAAGGCAATTGTATAGCTACCTCCCTGCAGAATTGTGTGCGTCAGTTTTTCGATAGTGCAGAGCTGTTATTGTGTGTTATTTCCTGTGAAATCCGTAGCCCCAGGAGGATACACACAGACCCGCCAAAGAGGGAAAAATCGCCAGCGTTTGTTTATCACCTCCCCTAAGGTCCTGAAAAACGAGACGCGGGTGGGAGTGTGGAAGGCGCCAACTGGTCGGTGAGAGAGCGGTCAGAGAGCAATCAAGACACCGTGCTCCTGCCACCTGGAGTCCCGTATCGACTTCTATCGACACAAATAAGAGACTTAAGAGCACCACCGGAGGGTGAAATCTTCAGCCAGCGGACAGGGGAGAGGCTGCATCTCCGACCGCAGGCCGACACACCCCTCTCTGTGGCTGAGCCGCCGCGGGAGAGTGAAGCACTGAGAGATCGAAGGTGAAGAGAGCAAGGGGACAATGGGCCGCACCTGGTTAGCAAGTGTCAGTGATGGAGTTGCGTGCAGCTTTCACGCAAGGATTCTCCCCCCCGGTGAGCCCAAGTAAACAGAACAAAACCCTAATGGCAGCACAGTACGGTGTGTACTCAGACCCACCGCACACATGCATGGGGCAGCCGCCCGCCACGAGAAGGATGCCGTCTGCTGGGAAAGGACCACCATACATTGTTGGAAGCCAGAGTCATTCACCTGTTTGAACTGGGAATCCAATGTGGACCCAATACCAAATGCTCGCTGACTCCACTTGTTCAGTGCGGTGGAGTGATGGTAACTGACTCTAACTCTACCCAGATATAAATTCTGCAAAACCAGTTACGCTCTTCTGTCCCCCTCATTACCATTCCACCTGAAACATTTACCAGTGCAAATCTAAGTAAAGTACCATGCCTTGCTTGATTGCAAGACTTTCTGTTTGAGATGTCTATGGCAGTAACCCGCTGCTACAGTGTGTTTGATTTGACCTTAGACAGGGGTATCCAGGGTCGCAGAGCGACTTGTGTCAGAATTGCCATGGTCACCGCTGGTGCTCCACTGTCAGGAGATGTTAAATCATCCCGCGGCCCCTCGGCTGATGAACCGACGCCACCGGGGCCCCTCAGCGGGGGGTGCTCAACGGGTTCGGGTGCTGGGGCAGAATGAGCGGAGACAGGCTGGACGGCCGAGGGTTTGGCAGGTCCCTTTATGTGCTTCCACGCTGTGGATTCAGACACAAGCCCAGCTGCACCAGCCTGGCTGCAGAGAAATCAGGCCTGGGCTCATTACAAGTCAGCACGGGCAGTACAGGCAGGGAATCAATCCCACAATGCTTTGCTTTGTCAGCAGCCGGCCCTCGTCAGCACTCGTTCTTAGTCGCCCGAGGGTCCTTCAAGCCGCTGCGTGGATTGTACGGCTGTCAACAGCACAGCGGGTGCTTGTCACATTGTGACTCCCTAACCGGACAGAGGAGGAGGGAGAGCTGATATCACCCAGAAGGCCACAGTCCGCTGCTGCACGATTGTATATGGATGATATCACAAAGCCTGCTGCCCCCTTACGGATTCTCTGAGCTCCCTCGCCAAGTATTGCCTAACTCCAACTCCAGCATCTATACTACAGGGCTTCATCCATATTCATTGCTGCTTTTGTCTGAAGTTGTCTTTAACAACCCCAAATTAGACTGCATGCTATGTATTAATGGTCAGTGGATAGAAGAACAGAAAAAAGAGATTCTTCCAACCTTTCTTCCCCATGTATCAAGCGATACTTGGACACACAAGTGACAACTGCTGTAACTTGAGAAATAATGCATGGAGTCACTGTCGAACGTGAATCCATCTCTGACACTCAACCCTTGTTCCCTGGGGGAACAGACAGAGTTACACTTCTGTAAAGAAAGGAGGACTGTTTTTACAGCCAGGATTGCCTCCAAATCCATCCTGTCGATTCTAACTTAAAGGGAAAAAAAAACCCACAATGTGAAATGTCACATTGAGAGATCTGAAGCACCACTACCCTGTAGTTTGACTTCTTTCTGTGCTTAAAATTTGCCTCTGGACAAAAGACACTTATCATCAATCTGCAGCTTTCCACAAGTGAAAAAAAGGACAGGAAAGTGAATTTCTGCTGCTTCTAAGAAAGATAAGTAGGTCACTTGTTCACTTATGAGCTGTAATTTTGCAGTGAACAGCAGACTTTTCAGGCCTGCTGCGTCCATCGAACTCTCACCTGTAACCTGTGGCGACTCAGAACAACACCACCAGAAGAGTGACATTGTTTCGGATGGGTATTTTTAGCAGGACAATACCAAAAACCTGTTGGCTGGAAACGCGGCAAGCTCCCGGGACAGCTAATTGCAATCACCGTGGCAAAGCATGAGGGCTGAGTTAATTAAATATCAACTCTATCCTTGAGCTGCATGGAAAATCAGAAGGACACAGTGATTTGAAAAGAAATCAGCGGGGGAAAACGGTATTTCTCATATCCAGTCCACGAGCGCTCCAGCAGAGGTTTCTTCAGCTGGTGGGTAAGGAGGTGGCTGGATGGTGTGTTTGAGTGGGACGGCTGAGTGATGGGGTTTTCACTGTTCTGTGCCCCAGGAGCACTAGAGCTGATTCCCCTATCTCCTTTCATTCAGTGCTGATTACTTACGCAACAACCTCCTCGGAAGTCCACTTAAACCAACCAACAACTGCAAAAGCTACAGTTACAAAAGCTTCCCAGAATGCATACTGTCTTCAGAGGGACCCAGATCACAACACTAACTAACCCCACTAAAAAAACAAAGTTTGCCAAAAGCATTTTCTTCATGAGTTACCAAGTAGAAGTCACTGCTTCCTTTTCTTCATCCATTAGGACTTTGACCTCAGAGGAGTCTGCGCTGAACAATATAATGGTTCACATACTCTGAATTCCTGTTCGGTGATTTAACGCTGACCAGGTAGGGTCAGGGCCACGGAATGCAGGAGAGGAGAAGGAGCGGATATGTGCACGGCATTGCAAAGGCCCCACCGGAGGAAATGCAAAGTGAGTCAAAGCGCTCAGTGGCGTTACACAGGGGAATCGCGGCACAGAGGAGCGCTAGCCTTTGTGGGAGCACTAGCCGGCAGAGCAGTTCCGGACTTCGCATCGCCGTGGAAAGATTCCCGGCTTCCTTTCAGACATTTCACCTAACAATGAAACCCATTTCAGTGTCACCTAGCAACTTCAGCGCTAAAGCATTCCAGTCAGGCCTGTTTGAATACACCTTTCAGGCTACCGAGCAGAACGCCCTTTCACACTGGAATGGAGAGCTGTCAGTCATCGACTCTCAGGTCAGTCACACACAGGTTGGTCACACACTCTCTTTTCATGAGCGATTTTTTTTTTTTTTGCCAGTGTCTTGTTCCGTATCTCCAAAAAAAGCATTCTTCCGTTAATCAAGTGCAGTAACGAACAAATTAAATTAAATCTCTCGGAGAGAATCACCATTGCATCGGGGGTTACGTGACTCCACTAGCTTCAGTACAAGAGCAGAAAGGAGAAAAAAACCCAGACTTCAACGGCACATAATTACACTTTAACAAAATTAGAACATTTTTATTGCTCTAGGGCCGTTCAAATATTACAGGATGTTATACAAATATTATGATAGTCTTCCATGATTCATTGACAAGGTGCAAT
Source organism: Megalops cyprinoides (assembly GCF_013368585.1). Classification (NCBI taxonomy): domain Eukaryota; kingdom Metazoa; phylum Chordata; class Actinopteri; order Elopiformes; family Megalopidae; genus Megalops; species Megalops cyprinoides. The sequence continues at coordinate 16,515,441 of NC_050599.1, forward strand.
GCCAAATTAAATCTTGTTGGACTCTCTAAATGCCCTGTCTGCCAGCGGATGAGTGCTCCTCCAAATGAATTGCCCAATCCTGGCATTTATCCCTTGATAGTTACTTCATCAAGTTTCCAATTTGAAGATTATTTATATGATATGCTGAATATCACAATCTGAAGATTAGCTCTATAACTTCATTTTGTGATGTCCATTATATTTTCACAGTGGCTGGGTAAAGCTGCCCCACAGTCCAAGGACTCTTAGTAGACTGTAGATAGGTACCTAGTTAGGTAGTTATTGCTAGGATACTGTATATAGCTAACATGCACTAGCAAGCTAGCCAGGGTAACTTACAACTGATGGAACCGACTATGAACCTATAGCAACGTAACATACATTTAGTAAGCTACATAAGGCTTTTAACCATCATTTTCCCTTCCATTTGTTAAAGAGGCAAGAGCCTGTCGGTATTTTTGGTGGTGGTTTTAATTATACTGGTGGGATTGCATGTTTTTTCCTCTCTGTTTCTGTTACTGAGGAGCTGGGAGTTCAGTGACCCAGATGTCCACCCTCCTCCACACACTGTTTGGCAAACATGTATTTTCATATTCATGAAGTCATCACATGCTTGCTTAACATACATAAAGCAGAGCCTAAGGACTGATTTGTCTTACTTTTGCTTCAAATAAAACTGATCAGATACACATTATTCTTCAGCAATGAATGACACAGGTACAAACACATGACGCATGAACCAAGGACAAACATTTGCTCTGGTGTCACAGACGCCCAAAACAAGTTTGACTGAAAACATCTTGAAGGTCAAGCCCGCTGTGGCTGTCACAGCCTAAATCTCTGCACCTTCTGGCAAATCCACTACCTGCCAACTGCCTCCACCTCTGAGGACCGCAAGGCTAGCTTGTTTCTGTCTTGTGTTGTGTCATCGCAACACCCAAGAAGTGCAGAGAAACCTGCAACAGAATTAACATTTTTGAGCGTTATCTGAAATGAGTAAGTTTCAATTACTCATGTTACCACAACGCTCTGCAAGACAAGCTGCTCAGGTTTTGCAACTGTCACAACATGACATGATGTGAAATTGCTCGGGCAAAACTGGAAAATCGACCACTTCTTTACACAAATAATTGTGTAAAAGTCAAAATGATGGGCCTGCTGTTATTAAACATATACTTAGTGTCATTGTGACGCTTTGTCTCTCGGTGCTCTGTGGTCGGCAAAGCAACCACCAAGAGAAGCAGAGATATAAAGAAACTGTACTGTTGCCCCTCCAAGGCAAAGCTCTTCATCTGCATTCCAAGGGAGTCCAGGTTAAAAAAATGCACCGAGAGCCCTAAAATTTTCCACTCCTTGTTGGTAAAACAATTTACAAATAATCAGTATGTATATGCGTGCAATGCAAACACAGTGTTATATAATATGCAGTGCTGTTATTTATCGTTCACAGTACAGCATCATCATTACCTTCTATTTGTCTCTCATGCGAGATAGATGATATATTTAGAACAGGTAAGTGCTTATTAAACCAATAAAACAATACCGAAAAAAACAGATTTGTAGCCTTGTGGAAAAAGTTTAACTCCTCAAGCACTTTAATGCCTATAGGGTACAAACTACATATCTGCAGTCCTCTGAAAACAGTTAAACCCCTATAGGGTACAAACCACATATATGCAGTCCTGTGGAAAAAGTTTAGCCCCTATAGGACACAAACCACAGATCTGTGGTCCTGTGAAAACAGTTAAACCCCTCCAGGGTACAAACCACAGATTTTTAGTCAAGTGGAAACACTGTAACTCGTCTATGGTACACACCACAAATCTTTAGTTTCCACTGACTGAGTCCTTTTCCCATTCGGAGAATTTGAAACAGCGCGCAGAGGGCGGGTCAGCATCGCAGAGCTTGTTTCTGGTGCGATCTTGCCTTTCATCTCGGCCTGGGCCTCCAGCAGCGCTCCGGGGGTGGGAGAGTGCTGAAATCCCCGTGCTGCAGACCAGCCCGTCCTGGCCTCTCTGCTACAGCCTTCACAGGGGCCCCCACTCACCTGCCCCTCCCCGTTACACACACCGAGCTGAATCTTTACGCCTCCTGCAGCGCAGTGCCTTCATACAATCTAATGATTCGTGGTCGATCTTGCTGAATAAAATGTAGTCAAAATAATAAACCATATATCACTGCACAGTACATGTATAATCTTGGCCTACTGCCACAATCTGTACTTCTGGATATCAATGAGACATTACAAGAGATTAAGGCTATTTTCTTTTTGTTTCTACTTAGCTTTTATAAGCACTATTATTTTAAAGGCCCGAGGTTGCTTTTCCTGAGAGAAATCATTTGACTCATGTAGACAGAGTTGTAATCAGAGAACATCGAGCCCTCCTGGTGGGCTAAGCACAGGCAGATATTTATGAAGACGAAGGCTAATGATGCTCCTTCAGAGACTGGAAACAGTCTGTCTTCCTTTGAAGCGGGCATCCGCGTTTCGGGGAGCGACAGAAACTTTTCTGCTGAGTTTCACCCTCAAAGTTTCAGAGTCAGACTGACAATCCCTGTCTACAAGATGGATGTTCCAATCTCCCGCTTCTGCGCTCGGGAGTGAATGAGATTTGAAGCCTCCACATTGCATTAGTCAAGCCTGTGCACTTACTTTCAGGACCGGGAGCTTTTCAAAACTCAGACAGCTATTGTACACATGCTACAAGCAGTGAAATCTCAGGACCTTTGACCCTGGTGATGACTCAACACAAGCCCGCTGTTTGCTTTGCCACCTCAATATGATCCAGCAGCACACTCTTTCTTCTTTGCTATGTAAAAATAATTACATCATAATGCCAACAGGTGGTGCTGGTATTCCTGCCTGCTGCTTGTTGACCTCCTCTTGTTTCGTCAGCTTCTCTTCTGTCTTGCTACGTGTGCTGACTTTCTATTTTAGGCCTCAGGTATATAAGCTACCACTGGGGTCACAATCAGGTCAAAGGTGATTGATTATTCGCCAGGAGTAATCACTTACAGCCTTCAGTAAATATTTAAACGGTCCCCTATGGCACTTTCACCTTTACAATATTTCTGCAGTATTCCCCCACCTCTCCTAGGCCTCATATAGAGCAGGGATTGCAGTGGGGCATGGGGAATCTGGTCTCGTGTAATGAGTCTCACACAGTGAGAGTAATCTTTAGGGCTGTTATTCTTCAGTACCATTACATTTTTCATCTGATTGTGACAAGGCTCTGCAGCAGCCACAGCTGTAGCTGTCTGGAGACCATGTTGGCTCAACACGACCATGGCGACAGCATTATACACGTCAAGCAACAACTGAGAATCAGTGAGATATAGGTGAAATTATTAGCTTCAGTAAAATTAATATGTTAATAACACTGAGCTCAAACAATGGGTTACACTGTAAACCATACACAGCACTACTGCAATGCTGTAGACTCAAAGCCAAATGAGGCCTACCATGAGGGGGGGGGGGGGGGGGGCAGAGGGAAACAGTGTGCTTCACTGAACCCTGCTCAGCTGTCTGGGCTGAGAAAAGGAGTGAAAAACTGGAAAAAAAAACTAAGAAAAAACAGAACAGCAAAGCTGTTTGCTCTCCAGCAAAGCCCAGTATGCCGCAACTTGCTTATTTACCGCATAAGAGAGAGCTGGTACTTTCTGATCCTGACTCCGAATAAAAATCATACTCTCAATTGTCGGGGTTACGATGGGGGGTGGGGATGGGGTTTAGCGAAGCTGATCTCAGACCTGTTGTCGAAGGCAGAGAGCACCTGAAACCACGCGAACCCGCTGTAAGCTGGAGTCACGTGACCTGTCCCTGACTCTGAAAGATGAGAGTGCAGAGGCGCCGTAGCAAAGACACACAGCGGCACTCAGCCCATGGCTCCGGTTCAGGAGGTGAAACGCTGGCTGACTCTCACTGCACTGTGCCCTCCACTTCTCACTTTCACTAAAACAGCAAGCCAGGAATGAACTGCACAGCAGGGCTCCGGCAGGGCTACACCACGGCACCCATTACAGTGACTAATACCTGATTCTTACTGTGCCAGAATACGCTCGGACTAAACTGGGACATAATACTAAAAATGAACTTTTTTCTTTTGGAACACATATTAACTAATGAGGAGTAATGGCGAGAGTTTGTTTGAAATCAAACTATGCTAGTAAATGGGCTGGGGACTCAAGATCTGATTGCAAGTCTCTCAGTGAGAAATAGCGGCCATATGCTTTAAATGGAGCTGGAGGCAAAAGAAAATGACAGGTCACCCTTCTTCAGAAAGTAACCTACTTCCACTGACTTTAAATGGGTCTGTGGAAAAGCACGGGAAAATGGCCATTTATCATCCCTCAGAAAAAGCAGCCTAACTTTTATAATTAACAAGGTGGGAACGTCTGATGAGGTGGCAGATTCTGACACGTACTGTGGAAGCCTACATTTTACCCTGGTAAGAAAATCTGATGATGCGGTGAAACATCAAACTTTAGAGGGTTCCTTGTCATTCATTGCCCATCAAGGCCCAATTTTCACATTTTCAGTTCTTTAAAACCAAACAGTTCGGAGATAACAATTCCAATTTAGAGTCATAATGAAGACCAATTATTTCAGCTGTACCATTCTGCTCTGCTCTGACGCATGCTTTGGCATCTTAAAATAAAATAATAAATAAAGTTTGCCAAAGCTGAGTTAATTAGCATGTTTAGACCATGGTCAAGGAGAAACTTTGCAACTTGAGATATTTTCAAAAATACGACGAACTACTGTAATTTGATGAGTTCAGCAAACACGCTCATTTTAAAACTCGCCAAAAAAATGCAACCTTTAGAAGTTTAATATTTTAAAGCATCCTTTCAGACATCCATTTCAAGCGCAGACCACAGCTACAAAATTGCACTTATAAGATTAAGCTAATTAAATTCAAGGCATTCAGATGGAGCTCAGTATATTTAGCATCGTGTGGGAGGATTGTAATTGCACACCACTGCATGAAAATCAGGGAAATTTAGGCACTTTGTCGCCCTTGCAACCGGTATTACCAACTTCACAATAAGGAAAGGAGAGTTACCGTGGCAACTAGACACCGCTGCCTGTGTAGAGCGCTCGCCGAACTCAGAGCCAGCCAGGTTCCTCTCTGCGCGGCAGATTGCTTTGTTTGTTTTATAGCGTGTTTATTCATTCAAATATAAATTTGTTTGTATCCAGACTTCCACAAACTTCCACTACTCAATTATTTTCTGGAATCAGTTAATTGCACTCACATTAGCATCTTCGCGGTTGGTAATGCTCTCCTTGATTAGTGTCATTTTACAACTTGCAACCGCTTAAACTTGCTTTGAGCTGCTGTGTTGCAGGGCCCTCGGAATTCTGTTCGGATTAATTGCTTCCCTAATTTCTTATTTCTTTCTTTTATTTTCATATGTTATATGTTAATAATTTTAAAAAATTAAAAAGTGTAAGGGGTCCTTACACATTTTCATAATAATAAGAACATGATGCACGTGTGAAAGAATACAGATTCAGTCAAAATATGACCTACTCTATAATTCTGTAGATTATTATGAATTTTCTAAAATATTTTACAAGGGATTTCTTTTACAATGCAATCCAAAATGAGTAAATGAGTTAAGAGCAAAAACTAAATCAAGTTTGGACTGAAAGATCTTTCTCACTTAGTTTGCCGTAAGTCAGTAGTGATGGCTAGCTAGCTAGTCTCTATGACTTCATCTGAGTTTTTCAACTTGGATTGAGATTGTTAAAAATGCTTTCAAAAACCAAAGAAGCCAAAGCAGCATTTAAAAGTAAAGGCCAGTGGGGGAGAAAACGAGGTGAAAAACCTGAAATATGGAAAACCTGCTTTAAAAAGAGTAAAGCAATGGAATACAGACCACTATAGCAGGCTGTGTTTCAGCAAACGAGCTACTTCACCTGCTGCAGATATTATGTGGACGGTGGAGGGGAGTTCTGAGGTGGGCTCTGCTTTAAGAGAAAAAGCCATCATACGATGAGGCTGCCACATTTGCTTTGTCTGAGGTACATCTATATTTTAACGATCCACATTCTTGGCCAGATAAGCTGACAGACTAAATTAAATCCTCTCCGGGCTCACAGGGGAAAGAGAGCTAGCTAACAAGCCGGCTAACTTTTCCCACTCAGTGAGAAGCGCTGGGGGGCAATTTAGTAGGAAGTAGTTTGCTAAAAAAGAATGTCAGTGGGGTTACTGTCAATACATCAGTTTCCTAATCCATTACTAAAAGAAGGCAATTCTTTCTCTCCAGCTCATGTTTATTTCTGGCCTTTGCTATAACACTACTGTAAATTCAGATCCTAGAACTGGAGAGAATTTGTCTAGTTATTCAGAAGTAATCCAAACCTTGTGAGATTTATGGTGAAGCATGATGACTGCAGTTCATTCATGTTCTATCTGTTAAATAATTAAAAAGATGATAAAATTGTACCATGACATTTTACTGGAATAATTTAGACTGAAAAAACATAAGAGTTCTTTCTTACATTAGACGAGATATGTTTGATAAGGTGTTGAATTGCAGGCATGTAAACTGTGAAATACAGTAAACTAACTAACTCAGGGAATTTAAGTATATCAGTATGTCAAATGCATAACACCAAGCTAGATAGTGAGCTGTATGAATTTTATAAGATCAATCACTGACATGCCAAACGTGTCAAAACTAGGACTCAAAACATTACAGAGCAGTATTTCTCGCTATTTTTCAAGCTCTTACGTGTTATTATTCTTCAGATGTTACAAAGAGTACATATTTGTTATAAAAAGTGAAAAAAAAACAGTAAAGGGAGCTACCACTTGATAAGTCAATTGACATTCTAAAATAATCTAAATGAGTTGCATTTGAACTACAATAACTAGTCAAAGTGCAGTTTCGGTAATCAATATTTAGTATATAAAATGGTAAATTACAAAAATACCGGAAGGTAAAACAACTGTCCATGACTAGGTGTATAGTTTATCAACTACTACGGCAAGCAATTTAAACGGCCAGAAAAGCATTGCTCTCATATTAATATCATCGCAGCTGGTGATGCCCTCTTTGATTTCACAACTTCCAATCATTTAAACTTGCTTTGCAATGCAAAAGGGCCCCTGTTTCATTATAGGAATACTGAATGCAGTTTTAAAACACAAGTCACCAATGGTTTCTGTCAAACTGCCTAACTATTTATTTCAACTTACCGTGTCGAACTATCCACTTACTCATAGCCAGTAGTTTGAACTTACAGTCTTTCTGCAATTTAGCATTTTTATACAATATACAGTTAGTGAAACAGCATTTGCCAGAGGTTAGTTAGGTGCCAACACTGTTGGTTACAACTGTCAAATTTGTTAAACTGCTCTACACTATGTGCTATAACTTATTTTCAGTGAACAAAGAACATACATAAAAAATTATGTAGAGTACATAAACACAGAGATAAAGGTACACATATCAGATATAATTAAACACTAACATTTAAAAACAGCATGTATGATGCAGGGAGGTTGGGAAGGGTTACAATGCCTGTCAACAATGTCACTCCATGTAAATGTGCCATCCTGTTGGACTGTAAGCGTTTGTGCGACGGAGGGATGGGGAGTCAGCTGGAAAGAGAAAAGGGGGATCAGGCTGATTCCTGCATCTTAGATGGGGCTGACAGCTTTCCCTGCTTTATGTAATCCATCACAGAGCCAAGCCAGGGAGAGAGAGCAATGAACTGGCACCATTTATCCAGTTTTTTTTTTTTTTTTTTTTAAGAATGGCTGTTTTTGCTGTTGCTAAAGGGTGGGTGAGTTTGTTGTATCGTGGGTTTTCGGGGGTTAGATAGATCATTTGGAAGAGTGGACAGCGTTGCTATTATATCAGTCTTCAGAATTACACAATTCTTTGTGATTTTCCCCTAGCCTGCGTTACAGCTCTGTAATTTCGCCTGTGTCGTAAATAATGAATTCGTCTGTTCCTTCAAGGAGTTTCCACAGACACACCGGCAGAGAAAGCCATATATAATTGCCCCATGTTTCAAAGCAGTCAATTCCCCCCTCATGCGGCACATACACCTACAAATGAAATACCCAAAGTGTTTAAAATTCTTATATAACAGCACTGAACAAAATGTGATACAGCTGCACGACAACATCATGGTCTTTAACATTTGGGGAAATATACTATATGAATGTTTCTTTTTTCTGGTCAGACATTTTAAGATGCATATCACATTAACATACGTGCTTTCATAGTAGTTAAAAATGTGTGTTGTGTCTGATTGTTGAACTGTCATAAAAAACGCTTTACTATAGGTTTTTATTCTGCATCTTCAACTTCATGTGGAATCCATAAGGCCTGGTCCCTGCAATCTAAGTGATCCCTGAAATAATGACTTCTGCATTTTCTGATTATTAATGAAACATTAATGTACAGGAATGTTAATGAGGCAAGTTAATGACACACCTAACTAATTTAACACCAAAGTTGTTCATAGCGATGCCATTTTCTGCAGCCATGAGTGTGATATTTAATATTAAACAGCTTAATATTAAACCTAATAGCCAAGGGAATGTAGAAAGAATTCACACTCACATGCACATGCACACGACACACACACACACACACACACACACACACACACACACACACACACAGAAACACACACAAATGAAAAAAAACCCTACACTTGTTTGTGAAACATCAGGAGGCCTGGTATCCTCCAGTTTTTTTCTCTGGAACAAAGTGAGGCAGGAGCCTGCATGGTTTATTAAGCAATGTCATAATCAGAAGTGCATGGCCTATATTCACTCACAATGTGTAGTGGAATTACCATCCTCACTGCACAAAGCACAGGGGGAGAGAGAGAGAGAGAGAGAGAGAGGGAGAGAGAGAGAGAGAGTGATGGATGGAGAGAGGGAAAGACAGAGAGGGACCGAGAGGGAGAATCAGGTCGTATGAGTCATCAGCTTAGAGCTGCGCTACACTATTGGTTAGAAGAGGGGAACACTACTCTCATTCTCATTGCTCCTGTCTTTCCAACCTTCATTATCAGCCTTTACTCTTAAAGTTTACTTTTCAGTGGTACCTACAGTTCTAAATGGATATTTTTGTACTTGTATTTGCCTTAACAATTTAAGTGCTGACAGAGAAATGTATTAATTTACATTGTACTGCAGTTTTTGCCTGCATTTTTTGACATCAGAAAGGTCTCCCTAAGAACATAGTGAGTATGATTGTAGTATGTGACATTCTGTTTTTATTCTTTATTTTTTCCTCTTTTATTCTGTCTCATAATCAGGTTTTCCTCCTAAACTGTTGTTTTAATACTTCGCTATAATACATTAATCCTGATGTGACCTCCACACACACACACACACACACACACACACACACACTCACAACCACACCCACAGACACATGCACACTCACACCCGCACACACTCTCTCTCTCTCTCTCACACACACACACACACACACACACACACAACGCACGCAGCTGTGAATATGAACAGGTGCTGTTTTGCCTAGCTGTCTGATGTGTAACAGTATTGTCAGTGTAATCTGAAGGTTCGGTTTTCACAGTGCTTTGACAAATCTTCTGTATTAAGTCCTTACATAATGGCTGAATCCAGACAGGTTCCACAAACTTAAACATTTAAAAATTCAATTAAAAATGGTACCATCTACACAATCATATCCCCTTCGATCAAACACATATCCACATGTCTATACATCTGTGCATGTTCTGAACTGCCCACGCCTTCATCTGTGTGTGTGTTTAAGCTGATCGCCGGTGGGCTGACGGTGTAGTGACTGTGGCCAGCTGGCAGGTTCTGCACCAGGAGAGAGAGGTTTGATGCCCAGGGGCAGAGAGAGAGGGGTCTGAAGCCTGGATGCAGGTAGAGAGAGGTTTGATGCCCAGGGGCAGGGAGAGAGGGGTCTGAAGCCTGGATGCAGGTAGAGAGAGGTTTGATGCCCAGGGGCAGAGAGAGAGGGGTCTGACACTCTGGTGTGCAGGGAGAAAGAGGTTTGATGCCTTGGTGCAGAAAGATTGTGTGTGTGGGGTGTGTGTGTGTGTGTGTGTGCCATCACATCCGTTCCAGCATCACCTGGCTGGCTAGGAATGGGGGGGTGCAGTGATTGATGTGGTGCTTCACTGTGCGTCCCTGGGCATCAGGGTGTGAAATTGTGTACAACATCTGATCTACCGTGGACATGAGGACGCCTCCAACCCAGGCAGGCGCCATCGTTCATATTGCACACACACTCAGGGTTGCTATAGTTTATACCGTGCACACACACACACACACACACACACACACACAAAACAGCTTCCATTGTTTCTTCTGCACACAGCACACAGACACACAAATACACATATAAAAGGGCCTCTGTCACTTATACCAAACTCATAGAGCACGTATGTAATGAATCCTCACTGAGTAGTGAGGAAGAGAAAGGGGAGTAGGATAGCAGACATTTTTGGAGAGCGTGTTAGGAAGTGAGATGAGGATAACAGCCAGCCACCCCCCCCCCACACACACACACACACACACATACTCCTCCCCTCCTTCCGAGAGCTCTCACTACACTATGATGTAGAGAAACTCCAACAAACATAACCTGGGCCTCCCATACGCGCAGGCAAGAGAGGGTGTTATTTTAAATGCCACTTCTCCCTTTAGGCTGGTGCGGTGCCACCCTGATAGTGTGCTGAGGCAAATCAAAAGCAGTATTTCTGTATCACCAGCTAAAGTGTGGGATGCCTATGGAGACGGCACATTTCTATCACTCCCCACAGCTATCCCCAATCCGTAAACACATGTTTCATGTAGTCATTCCGAGTGCGTTGGAGGTCTTCTGCGTTGGTTTGTACCGCTGCAGGCTATCACGTCTACGTACATTAGGCTAAATTAGCATGCAGAATTCTCCTCCTCCCCTAAATTCCGACCATGAAAATCTTTGGAAAATCTCCAGTGGCGAAACCGAAGGAGCGGCGGCTCCTGTCAGAACTAGAACCGGCCAAAACTTTCCCTCACCGAGCGCGTGCAGGTCCGGCTCCCCGCCATCAATTACGGCGCTGGAATTTATCCTGCAGAGACCTCGCTGGAGTCGGATTACTGCCCCGCCTCCGCCGAAGGACACGCCTCTCTCGCTGGTAGATCCACTAAACAAGGACTTTCATTTTTTTTTTTTTTACAGCCTAGCTGTGAAGCATTGTTTTTGTTACCACTCTGCTCCTCCTTGCAGGGAGCTCTGAAGTCTGGGCACGTCTGGGAAGGAAGGCAGCGCCTGTTCACCAGGGCTTCCTGTGATACGAAACACAATATCCTGTAGTGTGGTACATAACAAAGCGCCGAGGCTGTTTAATCAATAACGCTGATGCAGGAACAATCACTTTGACAAGGCAGCTTATCATGTCCCCGCTCTTTACAGCCACACAGGCTGTTAAAACAGAAGCTTATACGGGTTCAAAGTGAAGACAAAGCAATAATGACTTGCCCACGATCTGCCTACTTATAGATATTAGGATAATCAGCTGGAATTAGTTATTTCCAACTGAGAACACTCTTAGATCCACTGTCAAATGTCTTGCTTTAAGGTAAATTAATGGCTACTGAAATTCCAGGATCTAATGCTACTCACCAGCTATCAGTAAGGTTTCATCTAAGTTGATTAAAGATATTACATTATTGTCATTTTGCAGATGCTCTTACATACAGTAGGCTACAATTTTATCCATTTATAAAGCTGGATATTTAGTGAGGCAATTATGGGTTAAGTAACTTGCCCAAGGGAACAAAAGCAGCACCCTAGTGGGGAATCAAACCGGCAACCTTTGGTTATGAACCCTGTTCCTTATCACTACACCACACTGATGTAGGCACAACACAAACATGCATGTATAAGTACTTGCAAAATGAAAAAAGGGAGACAATATATTTGGATGTACTCAAGCACACCCATCCACGGTGCAGGTGTACAAGGTTGTGCTTTCAGAAGAACAATAATTTTATTATGTGCGTCCATGGCATGTTACTAGAGAAATAAAAACCTAACCTTGGCTTTCCTTATACAATGTCGCAGAAGACACAGACCAAACATGCAGCCTCACACGTCACAACCCACCTGCCGCCACACTCCACATCGGGAGTGATTGAAATCACATACATCATAGCCCGGGCCCTGCTGTTCCATCGTGGCCGTGCGTCAGACGGAGGGAAAAATCATTACAGAAAAATAGCGGCCTGATAATGGCAGAGAGAAGCCCCCAGGGGGAGAGCGCAGACACGCTTATATCAGTGCAGTAATGGATCAAAGCAGCATTAGTATCCACTGATGGCCCGCAGTGCCTTCCAAACCGCCCTTCTTTCTCATTCCCCACTTCAAGAAACAATGAATCTTCATTTGAAAGGCGGGGGGAAGGCCAGGCGCCCGCGTTGCCTGCCACGGATCTCCTCGCGTCCCGGCATTGCTTGCCCTGTCAGCTCCGTTTCGGCGGGCGAAGCTCCCCCCCCCGCCCGTCTCTCTTCGGACAGCGGCCCCTGCGGAGACTCATTAAAGTTATACAGCCGCGAGCGTGGTGAAGACTCCGCGGCTGACGTGTGGTGGCTATCCGTGACGGCTAACAGGCTGCGCTTCCTGGACATATCATAGAGAACCAGCCACAGCAGAAGGACCCAGTCTCTTGAGTTTAACTTGGGCTGTAGCCTTCAAATGGACAGATAAATTGGGAAGATCAATCAGTTCAAAGCTACAAACGCCAATTAAATCAAGTTTTTCTTTTTTCTATCATGATTTTATTCACATTTCCTGCACCAGTACGATGAGGCCTTTAAAACTGGCTTAAGCGACTGTACATTTTGTGATTGATTCTTTCTTTCTGACAGCGCTGTGTTAAAGATTCGCTGATAATCACAACTCCCTGCAAGACAGAGAAGAGGCACAATGCCAAGTTTACTATGCTGTGTCAGTCAGAGACTGTTGCTTTGTTATTAAAATGAGCGGAATTGTCTGTTGATTAAATCAACTGGAGTCAAAAAATTAATGAACCAAGAAATGTAATCAACTGACAGACCTAATTGTAACCATAGACTGGTCCAGTGGGAGAGCTGCCACTGGGACTTTCTTTCAGTGAGGCACGTATTTAAATTAGAGGGGCTGTCCTGTATTTTTTTTTTTGTTTTTGTCTGTTACCAGAAAAAAAAGCATATGCATTTTCTTTCTAGAATGTTCCCTTCATCCCTACTTGAACCAATTAACATCTCTTTGTAGAAGGGCATATTTCTCTGCTAAAAGTCTTTAGCTTTGCCAAGACCAATCCAGCCACATTCTGCACACGCATTTGGAGTTCATTATAATTCTTATGAGATCTTTTACAGATAAGATGTCAAGAAAAGACAGACAAATGAGACGTAATCGCAAGACACAGGTCTCACATTCCTAAACCACAATCTTCACTGCACCTCATAACACAGTGTTTTGGAACTGCCAAGGTGAATTTCAGAGGTGGAAGTTTCCACCCATCATCCCTCCACCAGTTGCTAAATTTGTCACGGGCAGTGGGGCTAGCGTGGGCTGTAGCTGGAGCATGGCAGAGGGCGGAGGGGTGGAGCGTGGTGCCGTCTCATCCTTAATTGCACATCCACATCTGCCGAACCCTAAAACAGTGAAACAGCAGGGTGCTTCGCATTGACGCTGTGACAGGGAGGATGTCGGAGGCCGGTGGCGGGACCATGAGGGGGTGGGGGGCTCTCATGCGCCGGGGTTCAGCTCGGGCGCGGCGCTGCGGATCGCCGGAGGGAAGGACGGCGAGTCAGCGTGACGCAGAAGCGGCGCGGTGACCACAGCAGCCGCCCCGGAGCGCCGTTTCTCCGGCGGGCGGAGGGAGACCGGCTCGTCTCACACAGACCAGCTTTCATCTGCATGCCGCATTTCTGACAGCGCAAGCGACAGCCTGCGCGGTTTGCCACAGACGACAACTCCACGCAACGGTGCGGCAGCCATTAACCGGAAGAGATGACGACAGATTCTCAGGAGAGAGTCGGCGATCACCTTGCTCAAATTCTGACCCGCGAGCTGCAGTTTACAGTGCATGGGCATGTACTCTGAGCTGATATCCATTAGCCCCCCTTCCCCTTATCTGTTTGTGCTACAGGCGCATTATATCGCTTCTATCTCTAATTAATTGCGAAATGTTTACAGCCGGCAACGAGGAGGGGACAGCGAAGCGGCCCGTCGGCACGGAAACGCCTCAGATAAAAGACAGGGGGAAAGTGCATTTTCCACTGGACGCCACCCCCTCCTTTAATCTGAAAAAAGGGTGCAAGGGTGCACAGGCGAAATAGGGCAGCACTTTCCATGAGGATATCAGAAAATGAAAAAAGGAAATAGCCCCTCCTGTGATGCAAAGGAGAAAAGAAACTGCTTTCAGAAATGAAAAACATCCTGGGAAGTGAATCCTTCCTCACTGCTACAGTACCTGCTGCTTTCGCAGTTATGCACGGCCCGCAGCCGAACTGCACCAGTTCCAGGCCGGCGTGCGCAGCGAGGGGCAGTGATGCCGAAATCGCGTCCGTCTCCAGCTGCGGGCTCTCTGGGGGACTCTCCCTTAGTCCTCCTGACCCGACTCAATAATGCAGGCCCCTCCGTCGCTCCCGACCATGATACCCGGCAGCCCTCGCTCGCTGGCCGCCGCTTCGCCAGCAGGACTATTGATTTATTTATGCTATCTTGTTTCACACGCTAATGCTCTTTTTCCCGGGCTCCGTGTGCGAGCGGCCCTGTTTTCACACTGCGCGTGGTACGACTAACCGACCGGGCCTGTGCGAGTGGGAGGTGTACGCTCTGTGTGTGTGGTGTTCAGCTTTATCTTACACCCAGAGACCGAGTGGCAAGGAACACCGACCTAAAACTCCCATCCATTAAGGACATCCCGGTGGAGCACACACGCATGGCTGAGCAATGTATGTTAGTCCTAAAAATACATTTGTGAATTCCCAATTCCAACAACGGGAGGGGGGGTGGGTGTGTGTGGGTGGGTGGAGGCTATCTCCAGGAAATGAATTTGATATAAACAGAGACTCAACGCAAGCAAACATGGCTGGGATAAGCTGGCCGATCCCTAAGCCTTTACCTGCATGACGGGCCAGACCCAGCTCTGTACATACTCCGCCTGGGTGGTCACATGGTGCACACACAGGGTTCAAAAGGACGGGCTGTAAGCTGATTATCAATGCTGATTTTTTTTTCCCCCCATTTTGCTATTACTGGCTGGGGAAGTGAAGCGATGGGGAATGCATGGGTGAGCATGTCCTGGAATTGTGTGTCCGTATCTAGGCACTCTCGTATCCAAGAGCTGTCCACCAACGCTCTGGTCCCACACGGACGCCGTGGGTATCTGCTGTTTCGCACCTACTTCACACACCTCCCACCTGCACCCCCTCCCTCCTCTCCACCCGCCCTGCGTCAGGGGAAACGAGCTGTCGCTCAGTCCAGCTCTGCTCCCCACAGCTACAGTATATAAGGAGCTAATCAGTGACGGGGCTGATTTGATTTGACTAAAGGAATGCAGCCACCAGTGAAGAGTCGATCATTTCCGCACTGG
Organism: Megalops cyprinoides; assembly: GCF_013368585.1. Classification (NCBI taxonomy): domain Eukaryota; kingdom Metazoa; phylum Chordata; class Actinopteri; order Elopiformes; family Megalopidae; genus Megalops; species Megalops cyprinoides. The sequence goes on from NC_050599.1 coordinate 16,531,045, forward strand.
CACTTACTGTTGAGCTATGGCCCGTGAGCAATGGTGAATCAAAAGAGGGAAAAAAATATTCTCATCTACCAAATCAGGGCCAGTTGTGCTGTCAGAATGATGCTGAGCTGCAGCCTGCAGTCCCCTTTGAATACCAGCCTTCAGGGCCTCCGACAGAACCATGGGAAACTTATTCCGCTGGAGAGGGAAGCAAAAATGGAAAAATAGATGAGGTGAAAACAATGAATGAAATCCTAGTCATTTGGAGGGCGAGTGTGGGTACAAAAGGACCCTCTAATCAGCACCCCATGTCAGCGATTATCCTAATTTGCCACGCACCGAGATTCACACGCTGGGGCCGCGCCTTGCACCCCCGAGCTTTTCATCTTAGATTTGGGTTTTTTCTCTCCTAATTTTAGCTTATCTCTGTGTGAAAGTTCTGTTCGGGAGGCGATACGCACCCCCAAATCCCCCCCTCCACCCCCCACCCCCCGCCCTATCCCTGCAGACGCTGAGACTCAATCTCACACGCTGTCCCCCTGCTTACCCCGAGATCTCCGAGCACTTGAAACCCAGCGAGACAGAAAGTGCTGAAACGTCACGCTCCCGCACCGGCGTGAGTGACAGGCCGTGATCAGAGCGAGCGGAGAGGGAGCCGTCGCGGGAGCGAGCGGGGCGGGGGGAGCCAAACACAAACAGCGCTTTACATTTGTACCGCGGAGAGGGCGAACTGACAGCTCAGTCACTCGGGCGACAATAATGCTGGAACGCGGACGGCCTCTGTGTGCACAGACTGGTGATAAACAGTGGTAATGGCACAGGAGCACAGAGGGGTGACCGCAGAGACGGCACCTTAAATTCCCAGCCCCGTTCTCTAAACAGGCGCTCCACCAGACACCCTGCAGAAAGCCAAAGCGCACAGACTAAAATACTCCATTAAACAGCGCTGAGTAGTATTCTAAAGAAACGTCCTGATAAGTTGTGACTTGAGTCGTCCCCGCAAAATCATGATTAGCGACTTCCTTTGGCCATTAAGACTGTTAAGCTCGGCTTCGAGTTAGCAAATCGCAGATCAACTGGACAGCCGTGGCTGAGGCAAAAAAATCAATGAGCGTTCGCAGGGGTGATCGTTAATCACTGCTTGCATCACAGTGCAGGCTCTGACTTTGAAAATGTTCTTCATTTCTAATAAGGTAGCCATAGGGTATGTGCATATCTAAATGAAATCTGGAATGGTGTCGTGACAATCCGAGGAGAACATTCTGTCAAGGTTAATAGTGCTGCTGCACCTTAAACCGGGGGGTTGAATCCTGATTGCTCATTTATCTCACAATCTTTTCTTTAATTGACGTTGTTAATGTGACTGCAATTATTTGGAGAGGGGTTTTTTGCCTCAAGTCGATAAATATGCAAATTCTTGACTCTGAACTCAAAATCAGATTTTGCTATATAGCTTATACATTTCCTGGCTTGGAACAGGTTGGCCAGGACCACAGGAGCCTCTGCTATCTAAATCAAATTTTTTGCCTCTCAACTGACGTATTTTCAATTAACTTCTGTTCCTGCTTCCACTTCGCGGGGGTCAGGCTAACGTACACGTATGCTGAGTAAGGCGTTTCTGTCAGCCGGCAGAGCTATTTCCTGCCCTTATCTGTGTTTCGTGAGCGTGAGAGCGATTCTGTTTCCAACGCGACATACTGTTACGCTCCCCGGATTCCGCTGGAATTAATCCCGGCCCGGGACCATCTGTTCCGCGGCGTGTGGGACTCCGTTCCCAGATAGCGGGGGAACGAAATCGCTTTTAACCCCCGGATTATGGCACGTGTGAATGCGGCGTCCCCGGCCGCTACGCGGAATACGCCGGCTTCGGGGTCCGATTTTAGCGAGATTTAGAGGAGAGAGGGCCACCTGGCACGGTCGCCCCCGGGGGGAAGCTCGACGAACACGTGCGATCTGGGAGTTTTCATCCTTTTCAAATGGCACAGCCTCCGCTACCATACCCCCCCCCCCCCCCTCCGAACTGCAGAGTCAGGGAACACAGACGTAGCAGGGCGTAAAATCAGGCGGATATTAAAAAGGCCAAGGCTGCTGGACAGCACTCTCACTCAGGAAGAGGAGAACTCGAAAGCATGAAGAAGAATCCGCTTCCTACTGCTACAAAACAACACTTTCCCATTTACGGAAATTATGTTATACGCTCGTACAGACTCTCAACATATTTTTTTATGCATCACATAAACCACATCATCTTTACTACATGCATAGCCTGTTAAATTTATATTTTCACACATATCAAGATACTTAAGTATATTTATTATTCTTTTTATTATCTTTATGTAGCTATTACTATTACAGTTATGATTACTGTTATGTAACAATGTGCGCATGATTTCAGTTCAGTAACCTGATTTTATTCGTAATATCAGATAATTATGTTTTTTTTCTGGCATCCAGTAAAGTGCGGCTCGATTCTCAGATTTAATGAGATACCCGGTTCAGAGTGAGCACATTTGGTCACCTGCTACTACAGACACAGGAAGCCCATAGCAACCCACCGAGCTGTCACAGCTAGAATTCCGTGGAATGATCTGGTAATTCAACAGAATGTACGTCTGCTCGGCATTGGCTCGCTATGTGGAGCTTGTTACTATGGAAGCATTGCTTTGATGTACAGCATATTCTTTCCAACTGCCCTCAATAAAATGTAATGGACAATAAAATGCAACTTTTTTTTCACAGTGGAATGAGAAAAGCAGGAGTCCAATACACAACCTGCCCAATCTCTGCGATGTTGTCACGCATCACTGTAGACAATAACACAGTCATGATTGTATGAGGAAGAAGTGCCCGACACCTTGCAGAGAATATCATTGAGGTGGACAGAATGCCTTGAGCAAGCGCATCCTTAGACAAGACTGCTTCCATGCCGTATGTAAAATCATAAATCCCTACCTTATTATACACACAATGAAAAAAGGAGAAATCTAGGGGAAAGGACTGGAAGACAGGCAATAGGAAGCAAGCTTCCCTCAGAACCTGCTTCACAGTTAAGGTTTCAGAGTGCAAGGTGAACATATGTGATGACAATTGGGCCCAATAAAGTGCTGTATTACACGTTTTTGAATAACTCAGGAAAAAAGACAAGTCACTTATTTTTGTAAAATGGTAGGGTTGACTGGTATGAAGAAATACATACATTCTGGAAATTTTAAAAATAAAGTGTAGCTTCAGCTTTGGTCAGCATTTAAGAGAATGTTAAAATTAAATAACACAAAAACAGTTTATTTCAGTTAGCAGTCGCAAGATGGATATTCTGGTCTGCTGTGTGAAAAGCAGTGAGCCTGCCATCCAATAGCGTTGAGGAAGCCCAACAATCGCGGAGAGGCTGCCAGCCAATAGTGGTGAGGCTGGAATGCATCAATATTGAGTTGTGCTCCAACAGTAGAACAATGACTGGAAACCGAGATCATCTCCTCACATTATCCTGTTTGTCTCACCCTCTCACTCATTTCACACTTCACTAATTTACTACAATGCATAGTGTCCTAGCTTAACCCAATATTTATTCAAGTTGCCAAACCAGGTGGTAATGAGATTAAAGAGGGCTTTTATATTGCTAACCTCAGAATGATGCCAAAAGTCAAATTCCTTGCTGAGATATAAGGTACCATGATAATTTTAGTTAGCCAATAGACTAAATTGTTTAATACCAACTAGCTTTTTGTGGAAAGTATTTTAAAGCATTTTTATGCATTGAATAAGCATTTCAACTTTCAAATGCAGGTGTGTTTGGCCTGCGTGCCTAAAAATCTTTCTTGCAGGGAGTGTCCGCTTCAATAATTTCTAAATATACAACACAAACACAGTGATGGCCTGGGCTTTTTTAGATATGGTGCGTAACTGGAAAAACACACCTGTCTCCAGACAAACCCATTTTACTGAACTTTCAAAGTCTAGAACAGAGGATTAGTGAAGGTCAGGACAGATCTCTCCAACCTAATATCTCTTTTACATTTCCAGATTCAAACCTTCAAGCTGAATATATCACCAGTGAACTGGGCTAGTGTCATAGGTCAGAGATCAAATATCAGTGATGTGCAGTCAGAGCTGCCTGACTGACTGGACAGGAACACGTGACCAAAGGAAATCCGCTTAGTGCAGAAAACCATTATGACAATAAAGCAATGACTGCTTAAGCTTTAGAACACAGGGCTAAGTTACTCCTGCTTTCAAGCTACTTCACCAGTAACAACACTGTTAAATCCAGCTGTTAATGTGGCTCCCAAAATGTGCCAGTCACTGACGAAAAAGAGAGGGCCTAATGAACGATTGTAAAGCTGAAGTTCAACCATAATGTGTACCAAGCAAGATACTGTTTCATAGTCTGGGCTACTATAAGCCTCCTGGTGTTCGGGAACACGACACCTTCTGTCTTTACGGGTAAACAGGTAGGTGATGCAAATCCCTTGTTGACACGATGGAAAAAAACCTCACCTGATTGGTCAGTGTACCGCTGTGGTTGTCAGGTGAGGTGTTAGCTGGCACAGGTCCTTTTATTTTGACACTTTCCATCCCTACACGCTTCCTCACCTGTGCTCCCTCTCAGTTACTGTCAAAAGCGCATTAATTAACACGCGCGGCGTTGCGCCAAACTGAAAATGGCAGCCACGGCAACGCTCCCCACCAACAGCTCCTTTAACAAGATGTCAGGTTATTTACATCGACTTCAGAGGATGAATTCCCATTTCCAAATTTGAATAGGACACGACACAAATCGTTTCAAAATCAGTGTGGCGCCCGTATCATCTTATTCATAAAGTTGTGATTTGATCCCCAGGGATCTTCCAGAGTCTTCTAATTCAATCACCTCCACATAAATAAAAGGAGGCCTATAGGTCGCATTGGAAATAACAGGTAGTGTTAAAGCACTGCTGAAAGATGTCTCAGTCATGGCATCTCATTGCTCTCTGATACCCAACCTTCAGATTTTGGTTCTGATCCAGTTCTCTTGAAGGTATTCCCCTAATTGGGTAGATCAGCCACTACCGCATGTCGTCCCAGTTCTTTGACACAGACGGATACGGTGTTAACCGGTATCAAACAGCCAATCAAGACACAATGGCAAAACAAAGCCTGCCTGAAATAAAGCTAAGACTCCTGAAACTATAACAACCTAATTTTTCATTTTTTAAAAAATAGTATATAAATTGTGAATAGGTAAATAAAATGTGTGCATCTAAGTTTGTTTATCAAAGGGTACATGTTAGTCACATCTTAAGTGCAAAATGTTACGTTTGTAAAGAATCTTAATATTTCGCAAGGGAGAAAACATTTTCTTCTTTCATAGCAAGTTAGCTTTCATTTTGACTGACACTTTATAAATCATTTAACAGAAAAGAGCCATCACTTTGAGTCTTTTTACAACATGAAACCTTCTGTGAGTTTTCAATTGAGGGCCACATTTCTGCTGTTGAAAAGCCTCTCAAAATGTATTTCAGTAATACATTTCATATCTGTATCTGAGCAAAGCATGTTGGGAAATACCTCCAGCAATTTTTTTTTCAAGGTCAGGGTAGATTTTTCATTAATTCACTTCAAGTACTCTCACTTTATTAGATATTTACACACATTTATTGCTACAGTGATAAGTGTTTGTTACAGAATTCCATAGTAATTATTAAAATTCAGCACATGAACTCAATTTTGCATTTGAAGTACATACTCAGTGCATGATATAAAATATTAAGTTATTAAGCAGATATATAAAATACTTTATGAAATGCCTCTCATATGCAACAAAGACAGCGTAGTTCAATTTCACACAAACCAAATGAGTCTTGTTAAACACATATATCCACGCATAATTCCCTAAATCATCTTCTCAAGATGTGAGAATTTCTGTATTGTTCTGTTCTTCATGGAACCATGGAAGCAGTTCCATCAATTGATGCACTTAACTGGAAGTAGGCTATATACTTCTGTTCCACATTGATTACACCATAATTACCATTTTCAGTGTTAAACATTTCTTTTTATCTAAATTGCATTTATCATAAAATGATTAGAAATGTTTAAAGAACTGAAGCACAGACTTGCTGTAGGCACATATGTGAAAACCAGAACGATGACATTTGTGAACTGATTCATGCTAAACAATATAACAGCCTCAAGTGACAATTACCAACAACTGCAAACATAATTTAGGAAATTAGCTAGCTAATTCACATCTACTACAGCCTTTGTCAAATGCATTGCCTTTCTACAACTCAGCAGTTTCAGCCAGTTAGCTACTTACCTGGCTAAAACTGCTGCCAAATATATTTAAGGTCACTGTTACCTGGGAGCTACACAACAAACTATTCACCCAGTGTAGCCATTTTGTTCATACCCATTAATCTGTACTACAGCCACTGATTACAAAGTCTCGTTACAAGCTAGAGACTTTGCTGAAGGTATGTTTGGTGTAATACGTGCCATGGTCCCCTCTGCAGTAAAGGTGTCGTTTCAGAATTTCCGATTTCCGAACAGTGGATTACTACAACTACAGTTGATACATTTCAGATGTGTGTATCAGCTGCTGTTCTGTAACAATACAGTGAGGAACGTTCACTCTGAACGGCTCCAGATTAGCCATGACGCTGTGTTTACAGCCCATTGACAGGCGACAGTGCATGTAAGAGCTTTTCAAGATAGTTCACCACTAAATGCTTGTGTATGTCATTACTTAATACACGTGTTTTATCAAATGCTTAATAAATGTGTTTTATCAAATGCTTAATAAATGTGTTTTATCATTATGCCAAAACAACTGTAAAAGTTACACTGTTTATTCCTTATTGTTATTGCCTGTCAACCGGGCCACTATTAGGATATGGTTCCTTTTGACTTTTTGATGAAAACACTAGACTACCTCAGTCATACAAAGTTGACTAGTAATTGTAAATCCAATTGAAAGTATATTGAATATAAAAAGTACAACCCTACTTATGCATATTCTTTAATATAGAGTATATTTAGAATATTGCGCAAATGTTTTTGACATCTGACTATCATACTCGATCAAGTGACATGCATGGAGACTACATCACCTTATTAGCCAGCCACATGTGATCTGGTGCAAGCAATGAGATGATTTTATCTATTGATTTTATCTATTTTATCTATTAAATATTATGTCTGTTGGAAATAAAGAAATAAAGAAATCTAAACACAGGAAGGGACAGACATTCCTCACTTACCCTGAGAATACAGTATCTCTCCCCTCATTTTTCTGGAGGCTGGACTATATCATCAGTCATCACTCTGATGTTCACTATCTTAGAATATTTACAATGATATACACAAAGGTATTATTAGCTGAACTACAAAATACAGGCCTCCCAAGTAGCTCAGTGGTTAAGGCAAGCTGAGCTCTGTGGCCCAGTGATCCCAGCCAAGTCATCAGCCAACAACGACCTGGAGCACACAGCGGCAGAACAAATTAGCTTTGTTCAGCCAGGGTTAGTGGTGGGCAGGTCAGCGAGGGTCCCTTCTTCTCGGGCACTCCGCAATTCCTCAGACACTTGTAGGTTGCTTGAATGATGTCAGCAGCGTAGCACCTCTTCTCCAATGACTGCCCATGTTGCTGCAGTGCATTGTGTGACAAAGAGCCATTGGCTGAGTACAAGTGTATCAGAAGGTTGCATTCGTCTCACCTCAGTGCACCTGGATGAGTACAGAGGTTGTCACTGTGACAAGAGCCTAGTATACAATTGCTGATTCCAGATTATGGTTGCATAAAGAGGGAAAAAAAAAAAAAATACAAAATACAATGCCCTCCATGTGTACTCATAACCTTGACAAAACAGGGACAAAAATGCTCTAAAAGAAAATTGAATTTCTTTTCTTCTTAAAAATGTAAAAATGTTTAAACTTAATAGCATGGCTCGGAGGAAATTCACATTGTTCAGAAAAAAATGACTTTCGTTCCTCTCACATTTCCTCACACATTTAAGTAATCTTTAAAACACAATCTGACAAAACATAAACACCAACATTTTGCTTACTCAAAGTTCAACGGAAGCTTCTGGAACAATAAAGAGGCATCCAGAAGCTTCTTGTTTCCTTGTGGTATAAAGGGACATAATACACAGAAGAGATTCAACAGCATCATACATTATCATGAATCAACCATTTTATGCTGAAGTATTCAGTATTAGGAAATTTGCAGCTAATGGCACAGTAGCAACCCTGCTAGGAAGAGAATCTGTCTTGCAGCAATGGGCTGGGAGACAAGCAGTCCAGGAACCGACAGTTCCAAAGGCAATGATCTGAGATCTCCTAAACAAACTGGCATCTCCAGGTTACATAGTGTCCAAAAGTAACATTCAAAATAGCAAACATCAATGCTGCATTCATGGTTGGTTTTCAAGGAAAAAGCCTCTTTTTAAGGATAACCTTTTTAACCTTTTTAACCTTTTTAAGGCTAACCAAGTCAACTTGAGTTTGTGAAACTGTACCTGAACGTCAATTAGAAGTCTCATGGTCAAATAAAATGATAATTTAACTTTTTGTAAATGCTCATCCGCTTTATGTCTGGCATAAAGTGTGCAGCAGTGTGTCACAGTGGTAAGGCACAAGACTTGTGGACAAAAGGTCTCTGGTCAGATTCCCAGCAGGGCACTGGTGCTGTACCCTTGGGCAAGGTACTTAACCCACAATTGCTTCAGTGACTATACAGCTGTATAAATGCATACGATTGTAAGTTGCTCTGGATAAAAAACATCCGCCAAATGACGATAATGTAATGCAATGCATAAAAAGTAGATCTTGTGTTGTGAAAAAAGGCCTGCTTGCTGTACAGCAGGAGTCTATTGGGGTTGTTTTGATTCTATGAGTGCTGAAAGCCTTGTTAGGGCCAAGGGAGTAATGAACTACATGCACATTAACATTTGGGCCAAGAACTTGGTCCCAAAAATGGACATTCTAACATGACAATCATCCAAAGTATGTATCCAGATTCACAAAGAAATGGTAAACCAAGCACAAAATCAATGATCAAAGCTGGCCATCTCAATTTTTGACCTCAGTCCAATCTAACATTTGTGGCTTGAACTCGAGAAGGCAGTTCACAAACAAAAACCAACAGATCTGAAGATCTGATGAACCTAGAGCGATTCTGCCAGGAAGAAAGGTCAAAAATCCCCCCACAGATGTGCCAGAAACTCATATAACACTAGAGCAAGGGTCTTATCAGTGCAACCCACAGCTGAGGAGTTACAGAATAGTAAATACACAAGGGTTTTATTTTTAGCAGGAAAAAAACACTCCAGTATATGCATTCTTCTGTTATACCATGTTTCTGTTATCATTTAATTGCGGTATGAATAAAAACAGCGGGTACCGCATCTGTTGTAGCCAGCGCACAGACATTTCATTGACTGAACATGATTAGGAAAACCTTGTTATGCTGATTAACTGTTATCATCAATAGTGTTCATTGATAGGGGGTCCAATGTGAGTCACAGGCAGGGAACATGTGACACCACTGCTGGAAGCGGCACTAGCTGCAGGCCTATACCTGCCACACATTCTTTGCACCAGCCTGCAGATGCTCTGCTGTAGGTTTCTGTCTCACACCTCTTGCAGAGCGGCAATGAGCACTTGCCTGTTCGCTGGTCTCAGAGCCCTTGACACCATCCCAGCTCATCTCACAAACAGTCAACAGGGATACAGTCTGGTGAACATGGCATTCATGCAAGAAAAGCTGTTTTTTACTGTACACCGACAGCATTAAGATGTGTGCTGTCTGTCTAGAATGATGACATGTAAGGATGGGTTGACGGGCAGCAAATGAGGTCTCAGGACTTCATCATTACAGCCTGGGCAGTCAGGCTCTGTCATTATCAGTGGACATTTGCAGTGACTTCACTCCTGCTCAAACATCATACTTGGAGGTCCCCACAGACTGCTCTGTTGTCTGTAAAAATTGGCCTGTTGTTCTGCATGAGAACACCTTCATCACTTATCTTGCTTACTTATTGTGGTCTACACAAAACCAGGATTCACCTCTAGAAAGGGCATGCTGGTGAGCTGATAACACCATCACATTTTGCTCCATCTCTGACTGCCTGTGCGGTTGTGCGGCCTGCATACAGGGACTGTGTAGCCACCTCCTCACAGCAGGGCTACAGATGTCTGGGCCGTTATAACCTGGCACCTCTGATGTGGTGGAAGTGGAGGTGCAGAAACAATATTGATGATGGTGTCTTTCCCGCAGACCCTGGCCTGTAACGGATGGACTGTGTTTCATTCGAACATCTCACCAGGTTAGAATTTGCTGGGTGTAACCACCTCAGGCAACAAGTGACAGAGTGTGTGGCAGTGTAGCATAGTGGTAAGGAGTGGGGTTGTAACCAAAAGGTTGCTGGTTCGATTCCCTGCTGAAGCACTGCTGCTGTACCCTTGGGCAAGATTCTTAACCCACAATTGCTTCCTTAAATATTCAGCTGTATAAATGGATAACATGTAAAAAATTGCAATATGTGTAAGTCTCTCTGTATAAGAGCACCTGCTAAATGACAGTGATGCAATGTGTGCGTAGTCCAGCCTGTACAGTATTGATGGCACAAAGGGGCTGCTTTACTGATAAGTATGACACACGATATTAGAGAGTTCCTGTGTTTTTCTCACTTTATTTTCCCCAGCCTTGACATTCAACAGGTTAAATAACCTCGTTATCTGTACTAACCACCTCTATGACTCATGAGGTAATACCATGTCTCTGACAAATTCACTGCGCTGTAGCATAGCCTGCCAGGAATGATCAATTTTAATGCCAACTTAAAGCAATTTCCAAAATTAGCCAGAACGTTTTCTTTTTCTGAAAACATCAATGCATAAACACAATGTCTTTTTATGATGAGCACACTTTGATTAGGCTGGAAAAACAGTTGAATAATGGGCTCTCCAAGCAATGCATACCTCCACCACCCATAAGAGTCATCACTACTGCTTATCCTAACAGCCCTATGATTGGGTTCCTAAAATTTATGTATTAAATAGTCATCTAAGCACCCATTTAACTGGGTTTCATGTAAATCTACTTTTATATATTTCATTATAATGCTGATAGAGAGCCAAGATGCAGACAAGTTAGCTAGCAAACTAACATATACATAAAGGCGAACACATACCCTCTGCTCCACCTAGTGGTGATAAAGGTAGCCTATTGGTAGACTGTAATACTGTGGGAACTGATACCAATTGAATGTCGCTTTAAATAAATCTGAATAACTTCTTGACCTTCCCTTTAATACACAATATTGTTTAAATCAGTAAGGAACTTAATGCTAGTTATCACTGCATGTACTGGACTGTAGTCCTCCGCAATCAGTGAGATGCAATCAGTTTGTTTCGTAGTGTGGAGAGGCGACCTCATTAGGTCTAGCCTTGTTTATTACTGTAGTATGTGTCATATATTATTTATACTTGATACTGTAGCTACTGTTCGAGTCAATAATGGGCGATACAGTGAAATGACTTCAAGTGGATGCGCTATCGGACACTCAGATTGGCACACACGAGCGCGCGCACACACACGCACACACACGCACGAGAGGAAGAAGGAGAGAGAGACAAGCTATACTATCTTAGTTATTACAGCAGCTGAATATAATACATCATAGAAGATTGGACCCCGTTTTCTGCTAAAGTTCAGATATATTATGAACTGGGACTCCGTTAGGATAACACAACTAGGGGACAGTATACTTAACAGCACATTGAATAACACAAATAAAAACCCAATTGCATAAAAACACATGAATCTAACAGCTGACCCTTTTGTTCTTTTGAAATCAATAGATAAAAATGCGACACAAATGTTAAATCGAAATCCTCGAGACTTTTCAAATCAGTTAATGAATTGATTTGAACGATAAGTTGAAAAACAGCTAAAATCTCGAGAAATTTCTGACAGCGGATTGCCAGCGCACAAATATTAAAAACAGCATCGCAGGCGGGAGGATATTCGAACTCTCGCTGGACATTTTTCATTATGCAGTCGTGGGTTCTAGACTCGAGTTCAGTCTCTCATCTTCTGTTTGGGACGCTCTTCCAATTCCTAGATTTGCCTCATGAAACCCTGCTGTAACGTTTCGATTGGGACTATCAGCAAGTGAAGTCAGGTGCATCGCAGTGAAGCTGCACTTGGCTTCGCCTTCACACAGCACTCTTACCTATACATGTGTAGACTACAACGCAAGTGGCTAACGTTAGCTGCATAGCTAGCCACCTTGATAGACTGCATGGAGCAATTCATATATTTTAGCAGCTAGATAACTAGCTGAAGCTACCATGCCTTTAAAAAAAAATCAAGATGTTCATCACTTACCTTGGTAAGCTGTGCTATTTTCTTGCTCATTTTCAGGTGCAAATCTTGGGTATATTCCAGGGTTATGCCCGATTGGTAAGACATGGTCGATGTTGTAGCAGAATTATATTTCCCTGCTCCGGTGGTGGATGGATTGCCGGCAGGACTATAGTACTGCTGCCAACTCGCTCCAGTCGCCATCTTCACGATCCTTCAAATGCTGTTACTATATGATTATATTATACAGTATTATCGACACAATGGTTAGGACAGCTCAAAGACCGCAGCGGGGAAAAGCAGGCAGACGATGCTCTCTGTTGTAGCGCTTTTGCATCAAGACCAAAAAGCTAGCTCCCCCAGCTAGCTGTGTAAATGTGCCATTTTATGATGAGTTGATATAGCTAAGCCGAATGAAAGAGAATGGAATTTTGTTTCGTTAACTCTAGCTACCTATCACCCTTATTCTTTGAACCCTGCCGTAAAATTATCATAACATAAAATTTCAATCATAGTGCTGTTTTTAATGCAGCAGTGCTCTACATTCATAGCTAGTTAGACTACCTCCGCTGGCATAACACATCTGAAGTCTGTGTTTTGGCATTCGAATTCCTGAAATTCCTTCCTATGTAATCCGTAGACCACCAGCGGATTGTTTCAAACAGTCATACAGCGCAGCTATCTGCCTGACAGAGTTCGCTGTTCTCAGTCAATGATTAAAAAAAGGAATCTTTCTGATTGCGAGTGAACCACTTTTTGTCCCGATTTTCTGAGAAGAGAGAGCCAGGCTGTAGAATCCAGCGTCTCTTGTGTGTACGTCAGGTTGACTAGTTGCAGCAGTGCCGAAGCCTGTTACCATGGATCACTTCAACAGTTTACATTACTGTCAGTGTCGTCAGTTCCGCTCGGCCCTGCTCCCTCTCTCGCTGCTCCTTTGATGCGATCGGATATTCTTGGATGCGACGCATGGTGCTCGCAGCGGGACTGATCCGATGCACCTGCCCGCAAACATTTCCTCGCGGCGGTGGTGAGGCTGTGAGATTATTCAAAATCAGTTTTTTGGACATCTAACTTGTCGCAGTTAAAATACATGCGTATATATCATTGTTAGTTTCTTTAAACTTTCATTTCAAAGTTGAGCTGTGGTCTGAATTAAATGAACTTGCCACTGATATTTTTCTCCCTTCTTTTGGTAAATCGGTTAAGACTACAGCTGCGGTCCCCTGCTAGTGCAGTTGTCAAAATGATTCATTGATAAGCTAGCCAGATATTTTCTGAAAACTTGCCTAGATAAAAGGTGACTCCACTAAATTCTTTTTTAAAACAAGTAAACAGCAGTAAAGGGTTGCACCGCTTCCTCCGAACAACAGGAGCTTGTCCACAGTCCCACTGTTTATTTTTGCTGTAAGTTTTGCAAATAAGTTTACACAGGATCAGATCACTCCTCACTCAGGGTGAGTGCATTGTATGAGACTGTTTCAGTGTGTTCAAACCAATGATGAAAACAGTACTAATTGTCCCTGGGCAGTCCTCATGACTTTACAGGGGGGGGCCTCCCATGTCGTCTGGTCAAGGCTGTCAGAGATTAATGCCCTAGCCCTCTGCCAACACCACTCTCTCAGGGACACAGAGGTGGGAGAATGTCTTCCTCTAGTTTAGACTGAAGAGAGTGATGCGCCTGAAGACCTTTTAAAGAATAACTCTAAAATTGTCCTGTGTTCTATCATTTCTGTAAGGTACTGTCCTTGCAAGGAGCTGTTCTACCTCTGTGTAGCGTTCAGGTTCAATATAATTCAGCATGCTACATCAATATTTAAATACAGTTGCTGTGGACTGGAAATTATCAGACATTAAGGGCATAACTCTGCTGACTGGGAGCCATTTGAATCAGGCCTGGGATAAGAATGAATATATATATATATATGTACATATATGTATGTACAGCAGAAAAAATATCTTGATCTTGAAAGTACCAGATCCTGAAGAGGAGTGACTGTTGAACTAAAAATGGCTTGGAATAGTATGACATGCTTGGTAATGGTTGTTACCACCGGCACCGGCAATGATTGGTTAGGTTTTTGCCAAGCACGACTCTCTACAATCAGTTCCTCATGAATAGCTCACGTTTTATCACCTTTCTCTCGGCTCCGCATCCCAGGAGTGCTGCAGGGTTTGCAAACGTTTCCTTCCCACTCAATGTCCTTGGCTGCACGGCTCGGTACTGTTCATATTGTGGAGGGATGCCATCATATTTTAAACCTCCCCATAGTGTCTTTGTTCATTCAGCTGGTCTACATAAATATCCATGTAATTACATGAGCCACAGGGAGAGGGAGACAGGTAGAACCAGAGAGACAAGGGAGACAGGCTTACATCTGTTAGGGGTGCGTTTTTCATTATATACTTAAAGAATTCCGGCAGTAGTGTGCCGGACCCTGGAAAACACACTGCTTTATCCACTCCATCCCACCCCCCCACCCCCCATCCCCCATGAGAGAAGGGAACCGGCTTTGGAATGGGGTAAAACGAACAGCGAGAACTCACGTGGGACAGGAGACGTGGGAAGTGAGACAAAAGTAAACATGATAAGGAATGACAGGACCGAAGAATGGAGGCGTGTTGCAGATCCTGCTCTTTGAATCCAGTTATCAGCAGGTCCCTGGAGGGATGGGGAACTGACCCGACGTACGTGGGAGGGGGGGCGAACGAAGGCGTTGCACGGCAGCGCCTGATTTGGGATCATTTGTAAATAGGGCACATCCTCATTTAACTGGCTGCAGATGAATTATGCAGCAGCTAGCACCGACAGAGGCCCCTCTTGTGGAACGCGTTCCAGAGACGCACTGTTTAGCTGCCGCATTAGCGGACCTGCGAGGCCCCCGCTGCAAATGTGGGCCGGCAGAAGCGCTCGCACGTTCCCCGCACCCCCCCGGGCTCGCCGCTGGATACGGGCGACTGCCGGAATCTGGCACGGGAGGAGACGTGCGGGGGGAAAATGGAACGTGTGAAATGGATTGCCTCTCGAACAGGAAATGAAGGACTGCCTACCGTCATTATCCTCAAATAAGGACCCTTACAGATGGGAAAGGTTTTTCCCGTACACGCAAACGCACACAAGCACAATCACATGGGCACAGAGAGTCCCATTCCCATCCATTATTCTGAAACTGATGCATATTTGCAAAGACCGAAGGCTGAACAGACAGACATGAGATGGAGCGAAATGACTCAACAGTGTCTGCATTGGCTGTTCGGTCACATGACATGAGTGAAGAATTAATGTTCTGCGTAATTACTGAGCAGAACTTGCTGCATGAGCTGTATATAGGCTGCAAGAGAGGGAAGTAAAATAAGATGTGCTGTAAGTAACAATAACACTGCCTACTGCTCCAGGATCAGTTTGACACCGCCTGTCTCTTTGAAGCACCAAGGGGAAGTGTCCCCATATGCAGCCCTTCTCATTCTGTGTTTCCGTCTGCACCGCCACGTATCCGCTTGACACTTGGGTGATCTGCACATGATGCCTTTCACTCACAAAGCACCTTATTTTCAGGAGGATCCGTGTATTTCTTTTTCTTTCCTACAAATGAGACACAGAGGGGCCAGACTGCATCGTTTATTCTGCACCGCAGTACTTGATAAGTTAACAAAGGTAATGTCAGGTAGGTAACAGGCGAGCACACGGTATGACTATATGTAGGAAATGATTTGATTGGAATCTTATTCATTCAGTGCCAAGGTCATCTGTGAAATTTACTGCAGGATTTGTTCAGTCTGGTGATTTTTTTCTGCATTTGTTTCCCTAGTGTCTCAAAGCAGGTTTTTTTTTAGTTTGCAATCTGGTTGTATATTTTATACCAACAGCAAAAGCGAGAGTGAGTGAGAATTTAGAAAGCTTTACTGTATTTCCTTGTAAAATATTTAGTTATTTCAAGCATCTTTTATGTCACATAGAGAAGCAAGCAATTCACGAACAGCAGATTAGATTAAAATTGTCCTGATAGATATAAATTACTTTCTTTTGTAATTATTATCAATGTTTGCAATGTTATCCATTCTCATTGATTGACTTGTGCTATATATAATTTAATGCCTATATTGCGCTTGTGGTTCCAGTGGTAACATCAGGGCAAAACCAATATTTCATTACAATAGAGCCTGGATTATGATGACTCAGATAAGTTTATCAAGACAGGGCCTGGACAGGAAATAAGCAGCTTACATTTAATTCTGTAAATTGATAGAACCCCTTATAGAATATATATGCCATTGAATGCTGTAGGTCTGTTGATTGCAATGATGGAAGCTTAGTACGTGACTGGAAAAGTCAGGAATACTTTCCTTGTAAGTCAATCATCTAAAATGTAATCATCCCAACAGTTGTAATCATCATGCTAATGACGGCGCTGATCATCAGCATCATTTTTCACAATCATGGTTAATATACTGCACAAAAATATCACACACCTTCCAAACATATGTGACTTTTAGCCCTGATTGCAAATGCTGTCATGGTGAGTTGAGTCGAGAGTACTGAGTTGAGTACTGCAGTTGGAAAGGGCATTTTGACATAAAAGCAACTCTGTCTGCCCAGAAGAAAAGAAAACAGAGCATTCAGATTTGTTTTGTGCTGATCTGAGTTGCTAGGCAATGGGCCTGTGAAAGTGTAGCAGCTGGCCTTAAAGGTCACAGTATCAACAGAGAAAGTAAAGTGAGGTGTGAACAGTCTCCTTGTTCACGGACATGAGGTTAGACAAGGAGCTTTATAAAGCTTCTTACTTGAGAGCAAATGCACCAGTCTGTCTGCCACAGCATATAGATGGATGAAACCAATTGTCTTTTCCAGGTATGAATCCATTTATCTGGTTTAACGATCAGTGAATCTGTGAAGTGCTGTATACAGGTATGCATCTGAGATCCATTCTATCCAAATGAATGAATCCCCACCCCCCCACTCTTTGTAAATTTTCCCTCGGGATATACACACCTGTGTTTTTCCACACCACAGCTGCGAAAACCCATCTTCCAGCTCTGAACATTGGAATTTGCATTGCCCAGAGATCACACTGACACATGACGTAGATGCTGAATTCCTTGTGATCATTCACCATTACAGGAACCAGGGCTGTTAATGTGATGACACATTGCTATTACTGCTTCATGTCATTCATCTGAATGACTACTGAGGCAGATCACTGGGTCGTTTTTATCTTTCAGATGGCTTTTCACCGCAGAAAGCAGGCCCACTATTTTAGCAGTGCCCCTGTGGTGTTGGATTTGGTCTTGTTCTGCCGCGTGTTTCCTCCCTCAGTGCCTGTTGTTGAATCAGTCATCTCTGTGCCACCATCGTGTCGACATTTTCGTCTCAGAGCCCTGAGTCACGAAGCAAAAATAATTCCATTCTTACCGGCTCTGAACACCGGTAGAGCCAAAACAAACACCTTCCCGAGAGGAAGCGAGAGTCCTTTGGATTAGCTGAACTCCCTTGGTCGTTTGCGTCGCTTTGCTACTGAGTGACGGTTGCTTGTCAGAAAGAGGACTCGCGGCAGGGACAGCACAGTGTGGAGATTAATGATATCTGCCTTTAATTTCAATAAGTCGATAAGGATCCCCTCAGAGTGGCAGACAAATCTGCATAAATATTTAATTTTTTTTTTTAATCTGTGTGCCATACACTTACACAGCAGCCCCCAAACCTGGAAAATTTCCTGAAATGTTTCTTCTTCAAGAGCAAACACGGCCCACACCAAGGCTTTTAAAAATGAAACAATTTTCCCCCACAGTCACAAACGTTGCCTACAAAGTCTTCTTTATCATCAAATTTCTTTTGAAATGCATGCAGAGTCCCTTTGAATTTAAACATTGCTCCAGTATCACAGGAAATGCAAGTGTTTGCTAAGAGATCAAGGACATCCCAGAGACGCATACTGGGTTGTAATAGTTTCAACAAGAACGGTTTGCCAAAAAATGTTTTGAATGTTTACTTTATATTGCTGTGGCAGCACCTAGAGTGAATTTCTGTGTTTATCAGCTCTGGTGGGGACACATCTCTCAGTGAAGTAGAATATATTGTGCTGTTAATACTGATTTTGTTTTTGCATCTACATCAATCTGCCAGACATTCTTTGTGAGAATAATGCGCTTCTGGAGGAATATTTATGATAATGCGAAGATAAAATTGTTCATTCAGATTTTGTTCCAATCTTGGCTTTGAACAAATTAAATGCAGCTGTCTCAATGAAGCTTAATTAGTTATGCAATTAACTTGTTCTAGGACACATTGTACAACTATTTTTAGGGAAGAACCTGTATCTGGTAAAGGGCCTGTCTGTATTACCAATTTGTTTGAGGTGCTAAAACAAATTCAACAACTTGAAATTGACAAAATCACCTTAATTTGTGTCCTTCTGGTAGAACAAATAGATTTCCAATCACCCGTATTTATCCAAGACCCTGCAGCAAAATTCTCAGGTCCAGATCAGAGTTCGATGATCAGCTCAATCAAACTTAATTGGCCGAGAGCTCATCTGGAACAAAAGCCAACACTGTGTCCCCAGGACCAGGCCTGGGAAACATGGATGTACTGAATTACTAAAATATTGTTGTGAATGTGTAAACATTTCTATAGGGAGTTTTAACAGCATCAACAGATGTGATACCATTTCACTTTTCACTTCAATTCAGTTTTTTTTTTTTTTATGTGGAAGCAAAAATTCTTATAGACCTGCCAGACAAATTCAGTTGTCTGAGAGCAATTGCTTGGCTTTGGCGTCTGTTAAAGCACTAATATTTTCATCATGATCTAATACAGCACAGCAAGCTGTACATAAGCCATGCTGCTCCAATAGGACACTCAGGCTCTGGAGAACAACGCTTAATAAAGTATTATGAATGTATCATGCAACACAAAATTGCCCAAATCAGTTTTAGTTGACTGCCATATGGTCATTGTATGGGCTTTGGTATGGTATGTAGTTTGTATCTGACAAATATGAAGTATATATGGTTGTGGAAAAAGAAAGATTTTCGATCCCGGTTAAAATGAATGTTTGCGCCTGTGGATTTTATTTATTGAAAACCCCTCCGTCTCTGAGGAGGGCAAGTCGTGCGCCACGGATGCCTTTTCTCACCTAGTTTCGAGTTTTCTGGGATTAAGCCGCATGTCGTTTTAACGTGACAGGATTGGAGCCGTCATCTCTCTTCCTTTTGTCTGAACCCGTGGCTGTGCCAGTGTGTCCTTACAGAGCCTCTTCACAGTACATAGGTCTGTTTCATATGATTACTCACGGTCCGGATAACAGGGGGAAGTTCCCCTGTGACACGGAGCCAGCCATTAACCACAGTGCACTGGCTGGCATTTTTTTTCCATCTTGCTCCGCAGACCTAAGTGGACACAGCATCCCAAGCCATACTCCCAAAGCACGGCATTAGATTCACAGTATAGAGTTATTACAGGTGCCTTGTTGCTCCTTGTGTTAGGGAGAGTGGGCCCTGTACTCACATATACATATATTTGGTAGACTTCTCCAGAATGACTTGCAAAGCACAGGGACATTAGGGCATGTAATAAGGTCCCATAACAGCAGTACATACAGAAACAGACCACATCTGAGGAACTGTCGTCATATTAACAGTGTTACGATACCCAGGTCAATACTAAAAATGTACAAAAGAGGTGAGAAGGGGCCCTGTCGGTAATATAGCAGTGCAGGCTCTCTGACCACACCCTGTCCCCGGGGGAGGAGACATGGCAGCCAAGCAGAAGCCCTCTTGTCCCTCGAGTCCTCTGAGTGGAGCCTTCGCTTCTGGCTGCTTAAGCGGGTTTTCCTCTCTGCTAGAGTGCCCAGCGCAGATCCAGTCACACTGGGCCTTGATGATGGATGCTGTCTTGCATCATATCAAGGGCGAACAACCCCCCTCTTTTTCCAAAGTCTCAATCATCATCAGTAATACTGTCTCCACTGATGGAGCTGATTACAGCATGGTGCGTTTCCACTGCTGTGAAGGAGGAGAACTTCCTGACCATATGGGTTCCGTCCTCCCTGATGACGAACTATATCCTCTAAAACTGAAGTGTTTTGAAGTTTTTATTTGGGCGTGTGTTTGTTTTACATCTCCGTGCCTGTTCATTTTGGACTACATTACATTACATTGGTGTCATTTAGCAGATGCCTTTATTCAGGGAAACTTATACAGGTTACAGTTTTATCCATTTAGATAGCTGGGTATTTACTGAGGAAATTGTGGGCTAAATAACTTGCCCAAGGGTATAACAGCAGTGCCCCATCAGGGAATTGAACCATCAAGCTTTTCGTTGCTAGTCCTGCTTGTTTCCACTACAGCACACTACTGTAGTGGACTCTGAAGAAGGGGTGGGGGTGCTTATTTTATTGCTCAAAACCTTAAACATGAGCTTTTGAATCTTGGTTAGGCCTTAAGTTATCTCTGTGCTGTTGGACGGAGAGAGCAATGCATCTCGCTGTTTTGTTCAATTTGAAGGGAGATGTGTTATTCAGTAGTAGTACTTTATTATTTTTTCCAAAGCAGTACAGTTTTCTCTTTCTCTTTCTCTCAGAAGGCTTTCTTCAGTGCCATAATGAAAGGGGCCTCTGTGGAAGTGTATCTTCAGGAAGTGCACGGAGATGAGTGTGAAGCACTCAGTGACCTGTGCAGTCTGGGGAAGTCCAGGCAGGGGTGGGTTTGATGCTGCTTGCAGCTGCCGCTGTGTCCAGGACTGTCTGCATGTCTGAGGTCAGCTGGCTCTCCCGGCTCATTTATGTAAGCACGTGTTATTGAGCTGCATATTCTCCTCTTCAAAAAAAAAATCCTTGAAGGTATGATCAGAACAAAATGTCTGATGAGCATCTGTGTTCAAATTAATTACCAAAATATGAGCATAACAGCTTGCTCTAATGGTCTTTTTGTAAACTGTATGACACGTTGTCTTAAAACGCTTTGAGTTTAATCAAAGCTGTCAGTCGACATACTTTGGAGCAATGTTGAAAACGCTCAATTACCAAGAGGCAATTACTGTCAGATTAGCATTATGCTCAGGTTGCTTGTGATGTATTCCTGGTTTACATTTATATATCTAAGCTGAAAAAAGAGATGAATTCATGTAAATAGCTTTCTTTGCTGTTTCATGAGAGAATGTTTATCAGAGCACCAGCAGCCGAACGAGTGACACAATTCCCAGCATGCTTTTCACATTGTGGTGTTTAACCTCTTGTGGGATGACAGCTCTGTGGCCGTGGGGAGGTGCGCGGTGACAGTGATGTTAACAGGCAGTGGCGAGTAAACTAGCGTGCGTCACCAGGGACGGGAGTCCGCAGTTCAAGCTGATTGGTGTGGGAGTGAATGGCATTATGGGAATTGGGGGGAGGGGGAGAGTTAGTGTAGGACATGTCTGGGGGAAGAGATGCGGAAGGACATGCTAAAATGACATTGATCTACGGCAGGTGATAACAGAAGGAACAGGACTGAAATGGGCGCAGACAATTACTTCCATACCTGTATTTACAGCCCTTGCAGTCAGTCTATGGAAACGCTGCCTCCTCTGAAAGGGTTATTTTCCGCATTAATCTGATCTGGGCCTTTCCCCCCACCATTGCTGTACCGAGGCGTCTGTTTATCTCCCTGTTTCCTTCACCAAACTCCATTATCGTGTCCAAAACCCTCTGGAGCGGCAGGGCCGGTTCTGCCTCTCACGGCCGGGCCCTTACGAGAGAGTGGAAATATTTCACACCATTGTTCTGGGTTGTATATCGTTTCCCTACATACTAGCCCTGCCACAAGACATCACCTCCGCTGGGAGCGCTGGGGGAAAGCGGTCCGCTCTCATCCAAAACAAACGCCGCATCACAAGGACCGAATGCAGCTGAGGCGTGCCGTACAGCTCAGATGGAGAATTGGAAGATAAGGTGGATGAGCTGGGTCTGGATACGAAAACTGCAGCACACATTGTTTGTGTGAATCACTGAGATATGCATCTATTATTTGTGATGGTCAAAGCCTTCAGGAGAAACTCATTCAAACCAATATAAAATGCTGTCATATCATGCTAAAATATGTGGATAATGTGTTAAATGCATTAATTACAAACAAGTGAATTGCACCTTAGCTGTCCTTCAATGGGTATTTCTTGTGCTGTTGTTTGCCTTGCATACCATGAAATGGTAATATATTACATTTCATAGTTAGCCTAGCTGTTGCACATCAGACAATTTACTGTGAAAATGAACAGGCTACAGCCGGATAAATCCCCCAGTGCACTTCTCTGCTGACCTAGTGATAAATACAGGGCTTTAGCAAAGACCTTGGTGTATGGGGCATTCCCAGTTGAGGAAAAATGGAAATATGATGTTTGCAAAGTAAATCTTCCAAAATGTAATATTTATTAGGATTTGCAGCTGCAGTGCATTTTTGCCCTTGATTACTAGTCACACAGGCTCTCTCATTAATCTCCTGGTTTAATATTACCGGCCTTGTTTGAGAGCAGTACTGCATTAGCACAAAGTACACATCATCTCACACATAGAAACATCATCGTATGTGTGACTAACTCTTGACTTTCTACGTCCACTTAACAAAAAGCAATTGACAGCCCATTTCACAAATAAAAAGCGACACTTTTGGAGTACCACCAGTAGCAATTGCAAGACGGTTGTTAATCCTCCATAATACCCCCACAATCCCTATCTATCCAGCAGCTGCATGCTGGTGTTATTCAGATTAGAGGCGTGCCCCTGGTGTTTAATCGTTGAAACCATTTCTGGTGTAGCACCCCCTGCTGGATGAAAGGAGAACATGTTTCCAGTGCCAAAATGGGCAGATGGTATCTTTGGCACTGCTCATCAGATCTCAGGCACGAGATTGACTGTGGGATCCATTACAAACACTGGGTGGGACTGACACTTGATACATATTAGGGCAAATGCCTTCATGACATTTTTAAATGTATTACCTACAGTTATATGAGATTCATTTAACAATTTAAAATCTATTTTAAACCCTGAAACATTTTACTCTCTAGAAGGATTATTTAAAAAAAAAAATAGAAAGTTAATTATAAAATTCATTAAAATATAGTTATCATTAACTACAAATTACTGTATGGTTCATATTTTCTGATGATGATATTTTACCTTTTTATAATGTAATATGGTTCATTTTAGTTGGTAGAGCTCCCCTAGTGGGATAATAAAGATAACCTAAACCTAAATATGCAGGGTAATTGCAAATAGGTAGGTACAAGTACTGAAAGTGCAAAATATATTTTTTCAATACAAATTACTAAACAACAGGTAAAGGTAATTACACGGTAATTGCTAAAAATGTAACTAAATCTCTTATTGCCTGAGAGCTAATGATACAGTCCAAGCTAATGACAGACGTGGAGTCTGCTTTTTCCAACCTCTGCATCCCTCGGAGAGCAGGATGGATCAAAGCAAGCAACATCTAAGTGTTGGGTCTACAGATGGTGAACGGAGTATGAGATCCTATGAGAGTCTATGAAGTGCTCAAGGGATCTGCTGTAAAAGGAAAACCAGCACCGACCCATGGACAGAACCGTGTAGCACACCTGTTGAGAGAGGCTGAACCAGCTCAGGGTAGTAGCTGAGACTTCCAGCTCAGTGAGGCTGATGTAATGTTTAATGGTTCACTGTGCTCATAGACTATGACTTAATTCGAATAGCAGATATAATTATGCTTGGATTCATATGATAAACAAATTAAATGTCTTGTTAATGTGACTGGGTAATTAACAGTGAGAAAGAAACAACAATGCGGGAGCCTTTTCATCAAGTGTACATCTGCCAGATCAAAAAGAACAAGGAGTGCAGGATGGCAGTGAAATGATGAATCCCTGTCCACTGCAGATTACAAACCCCTGTTTGTGCAAACAACCTGTGGGTGTCACTGGCCATTAATCCTTTCTCGAGCTGGAAAATGTTTGACGTGGAATGTGTTATTGTTGCCAAAACAGCGATGAACAAGGCAATGACGGGCACCCCGGTAATGAGAGGTGGCACCCAGCGCAGGTAGGGGGGACAGAGAGGAAGGTGGTGGTGGGGGGAGGAGGAGTTCTATTTCACTGAACTGCTTGGCTCTGCGCACTGCATGTTACACAGGGCCCAAGCCTGGAGGATGCGTACATCAGGTTTGGAGTTTATCTGCATTACCAAGACAGGGTACAGCCTCGGTGTCACACGCATCCCCTTGACAGAGCACAAAACCACTGCATGGGGCCTTACGCACCGTCTACAGCTTACATTATTTACTCGTTTGCGAGACACTGTTATCTAGGGCAACCTGGTTAGCTCACAGTTTACATATTACCTGTTAATGTATACTGTTGGATATTTACTGAAAGAACTTGAGTGAAGTACCATGTGCATGGGACCAATGGGAACTGCCCCATCTGGGAACCAAACCCGCAACCTCTGGGTTCAAAGCCCATCTAGATTGTGCTACTGCCTGCTGTCACTATAATCTTAAGGCAAACTGAACAAGAATTTCACGTTCTGTGTGAGGGTCAGAAGCCTTTTTTAAAGATTGCATGGCCTCTCTTGATTCAAACCCAGTCTCCCTGCAATGGTAGAATTACCTAGAATGTCCTGTTCATGCCGACAGAAGATAAAAACAGTACAGATACATACGAGACAATATCGCAAAGCACGCTTCGCCATTTACACCAAGTAATTGCAAGCCGAGAAATCAAAGTGTATAGCAAGTTCAACCAATAGTGATGTCGTGAGATATTAATGCAACTTTACGTTGTACCGCCACCCAGTGGTAAGAATTTGTTTTGACGATTAACGGATATTGGAATTAGAAGGAAATTGTTATTTATTTTGATAATTCTCGGGGCTTATCTGAAATTACTCGACTCGGTTCTTTTGATTCAAAACTGATTTTAGCATTACAGACTTTATAATCACCCGCTTTTGACTCCATTCGCTAATCGGCACTATCGTCGTAGATGAGACAGTATCTTCTGATGAAAACCCGCTCGTTTATACTTCACTACCTTCCCATGTAAATGTTGCTAATCACAATGTATGTATTGTATTAATGGGGACCAATTCTGTACGGGACCTGCGCAAACGACAGGTTCATAGGTTGATAAAGGGTACACTTTCATTCTATATTAAAGTCAGTGCCATGTTCAGGAGAACTGATCCATGTTAAAAACATTTTTACTTTCTGCGTCGCAAATCTGACGCCGTAATTATGGAAAGGTAGTTCACAAATGTCAACTTAATTCACAGTAAAACTGTTGTATTGTTGAAATATAACATAATTTAAATTAATATTAATATTAATTTTAATTTAAATTAATTGTAATACTATACTCCTACATTTTAAATAACACGTACAGTGGAATGATTACACTTACTCGGTGAGTAAGAAAGCTTTTTGGGGGAATTTACAACAACAGCTAATTGTTCTGATGGTGTTCTTTAATATGGAGCATCCCTGTTCTACGACTGCCCCCAAGCGGTTGGATGGGGTCCCCTCTACCAAATTGCCGAATAACTGTCCATTTTCCATCGCAGATTAAAAAGCCACATATTCAATACGCACCTGGGCTCTACATATTGACACCTAACCCTCTTTTTAAATATGAGCTTGGAGCTGTAAAACTGATTACGATTCAAACCTAAAGGCCGAACGCCTGGTGGCACCACAGGTTTTTGCGGCTTCATAAGCTCCGTTGTAAACGATTTATGGCGATAATAACCGGTGGAGTTTAAGGTTGTACGGTTTAAGATTACTGTACGGAAAGTACCGAAAAGGTTGGTGGTGTGACCGCCCACCCATTTTGGCAATGTTTCCCACAACGGAACTACATTTCAAGGATGGTATTAATGTTTTAGTATCTGTGCAGCTGATTGCCTAACACCTTTAAATGCATTTTTGTAAGCCGCTCTGTAAAAGGGCTAGTGCCAAATGGCAAAATGTAAACTGTAAATGTAGATCTAAATGTAATTTTTAAAGGATTAAATGTGCCACCTAGTGGCCCTTTTGTTTCTTCACAGTGAAATTAAATTCGGCTGCACTTCCAAGGAAGCTGGAGCCAACCCATTTCATCCTAGTTATTTTGCCTCTTGAAATCCAGTAAATACAAGGTGTTTGTCGGTCTGCCATTTCCCTCACCAACTCTTGTAGTTCAGTCTAGCTCCAGCTCCAATTATGGAACTCTGTTTTTGTAATCAGCAATAATACATTTGGCTTGCCTCACCTCCGTACTCACCCAGGAGCGCTGGATTGAGACAAATGCAAGCCTCCGACACACTTGCATACAGCCAATGCTTATTTTCCGCACTGCAAGTCACACAGTGCACCACAGCGGAGTGGGCGCTCATTGAAGGACAGGTGCTACTCTACTGACATCATCTGAGCAGCACAGAGGCACCTGACAAAGCGCAGGGTGCCTGAGAGTGCGGAGATAAGAAAACCCTGACTGACTTTCCCACCTCTATGCTCAGCAGAATGAAGCAGTTTGTTCCGCTGCTGTGGGCTGCTGGTCATTGTAGACAAATGCCACGGCCGGTTTTTAGCTGAGCCAATTATATTGAACGTTATGACTCGGTGATGTGGCACAGTGCCATGAATGGTGACTTGACAGGAAACGGCCATCCAAGAAATGATAAAAACGGCTCTCGGGTCATTCTATTTCCAACTGAAAATAGCAACTTTCTGCTGTAAATGTCAACGCAAGAAAGACACAACCAGAGCAGGCGGATACAGCCGTCAGGGGAGCAGACACGCACCAGCTGTACTTCAGCATTCGCTGTGTCTTTATAGGCCGGCTGATGAGGCCTCGGGCAGCAGCTGCAGTGATCAGTGACGAGCTGCAGCTGCTGCCATGCCTGTGAGTGGGGCTGCCACTATCTGTGATCCTACAGCACTCCTGTGAGTATGACTGTCGCTGTCCCTGGTACTGAAAAACTGTGAGTATAGCTAGCACTGTGCATAGTCCGGAACCACTCCTATGAACAGGGCCAGTTTTCCTTGCCCTACACATCTGCAAGTTCAGAGCTTATAACCATGGAATGAGCTTAATGTACAACTGATGACTACAAAAACTTTGGTGAAAAAGAGGAAAAAAATAATATTACTAACAAAAAGGTAATTCAAATATGATTTGTTGCTAAACTATAAACCTTCATATTCAAGACTAAACTTTTGTCACAAAGTTCTGCCTCAAACATGATTCACTTGTCCACTGTTGTGATGTAGAGAGATCTTTTCTGGAGACCGTGGTTGGCCAAGGAACAATTTAATGCATCTTAAAATAATTTTGACCCCAGAACTCTTGGATCACCACCGTGCAGCAATCTCAGACTCCGTGTTCGAGAACACAAAGCTATTTTTCAACTTCTCATGGGGCAATAAAGCTTGCTCCTTTCATTATGCATGCTGTGAGCATCAGTCTTGAGTTGGAACCCAGCTGTGGTTGATCTGTCTTATCTATGTTCTACTGGGCCTCCTGACGGTTCTATTATAGTACAGACAAGAAATAACAGAACTAATTGGGTGTAATCCACCCTTAATATGCATAGTTTGAATGATTATTGAATAACAGATTTTTGAATTTTATAATTAAGTAAAAGTATAATTATATTACAATCACATAATGGCAATGTTTTAATCTGGTCATAGCCACCATGCTATGTGTATATTTGTGTATTGTCTGATAAACATACTTTGAGGACGACCATAAAATGTTTCCTCAATCCCACAACCTGCATCCCACAACTTTCGGAATTATTTTACCTTTTGTCATACAGTAACCTTCATGTATTTTAGCATTTTCATTTCTGCATAAATGTCATATGCTGCATGTGTCATTAAGGGAGGTTCTAGGCTATTCCACCTAAGATGCCTCTCCTGCTGTACAACAATATCCTGCTGAACACATTAGTTATTATAAACGTAAGCATATGCAACGCATATTATCAGGAATAATTCTAACAACAGAAGTTAACCTGAGACTTGATTGCCACGGCAGTGGCTCTGGTCTCTTGAGAAATTTGCAGAAAAGCTGCAGTACCTACGAACAACTGATTTCTTCTCCGAGACTCTCACTTGGGTAAATTGTCCTCTCGCACAAGTTTCCCCTCAGACAATGAAACCCCCAAAAGTTCCAATTTGCAGACTGCTGCAGGATGGCATGTTTTTGCAGGCACGGCTGTTGCCTTTGATTTGCAGTAAATGCTATTACTCACTGCTCTGCTTTGAAGGGAGGGCACGCTGGAATGCAGATGGGACCAGCGTGACAAATGATCGCTTTCAGCTCGACAGCTTGTTTTTCCACCAAGGCCTTATAAACCTCCCTGTTTCCAAGGAAACCCAATTCGTGGGTCACCTGTGTGAGCTGATCGGATAAAATCTCAAATGGAAACTTTTTTTGTCTTCTTTTTTCCCCTCCTTTGTCTTCCGTTATATGCCGAGCTCCCATGTGACTCTGGTGGGCCAGCGATACCTGCAGAATGTGAAAGGACAGAGGAAGCAGAGCCTGATTTGTGAGTTTGGTACTGATTGAGCTCTGCAGAACAGGGGTTTTATCACCTCAGACGTGGGATTACCAAAACGGGCCCTGCTTGCTGAAAACAATGCCTGAACGCGCACACAAACTGGACGTTCCCATGGGAGGGAGTCCAATCAGAATCAAATCTGAATGCAGCTATTTACAGAAGCAGCTGTGTAGCCTGGCTTTGCCTTTTGTGACCACCCGTGTTGGACAGCATGGTGAACAGGCTAGTTTTAAGTACATTAAGCAGAAATTCCAATCAATCCCATTCCATGGTCGTCATGACAGCACGAGCGATCAGGATTAGAGGGACTTTACCCTCTTAAACTACATTTAATTCAGATGCGCTAACCCTGCAATGTTGTTGATGGGCTTAGCGTAGCTCTTCATTTAATTCTGATCACCGCAGTAGAGGAGCCCAGGGTCAAATCCACGTGCGCTAACTTATTCCATAAAGAACAACATGCAGCACAGCAAAGCCTACTGACCTTTCAGTACAGAACAGCACCTTGAACAAAAGACAAAAAAATGAACACACCACTATAAACATGTATTAAAAGATTTGTTTTATTCACAATAGAAGTGTAACAAATATAGTTTATTAAAAATTTTGCTGCTCGTTAATATCATTTATTCCATAAGTTCATAAGATTTATATAAATGTAGACTGGCATATTTGCCGGAATGGAATATTTACATTTTAAAAACAAGGAAAAAAACACAAAACAGAACAGAACAATTCCCCACAAAATTAATTGCATATAAATGAAAATAAACTATGTGCAATGGAATGATTATCAGCAATATAGTACAATTACACCTTGAGGTTGTTTCACAAAAAACCATTAACAAGATATTCACAAATAAAAGGCATTGTAATGCAAGATCGTCAACACGATATTTAACCACAACTTCAATTTAAAATGAAACAGCACGTCTTCTAAATCTGCATATTAAAACAAAGATGCAAGGAAATGACTGGATAATGTACATTTCACAGCGTCTGAAGCTTCCCGGTGTTCCCTGGGCGAGGATTGCGTGGCTCCCACACCTGCCTGTCCCTGTAAAAGTTCGCCTGACGGGCCGCCCGGAGAGGCGGGCCCGTCAGAAAGTAAACATGCAGGAGCCCGAAACGCGCCAGTGAGGAGCCGGCGACAGCCGACGACGTTCTCATGGTGTGGCGAAAATGGCGGCGGGAAAGCGCGTCACGTCCAAAGAATGTCACAGTGTTTAAAGTGATCGTTTTCCTTTTCGCGCCGGGCGGTGGGCCGACGCAGGGCGAGGCGAAGGGGAGTCTCACAGAATCCTTCACAGAAAAAGAAAACAAAAAGCTCCTCCTGTGCCATCTCAACACGAGGACCGTAGAGGGGTGACCGGCAGTGAATGCTTGTGAACCCCAGAAACAACTGACCTCTGTCCACAGCACAGTACCGTACAGAGACTTTAAGGTCCTTTACAGAAAAACAACAACGTCCATCAAACCCGATTTCTCACACTTAGTCAGCCAAAGCATTTTAAAATTACAATTTGCAGGCTAGTGTTCTGCTTTGGTGAAAGCCTAAATATGTTGCTCAGTGAAAGACCAGGAAATGCCATTAAGGAACAGTGTACAATGTGAGGGGAGGTGTAGCACCCCCCCAACCAATGAGAAGTGCCACGCAAGAGACAGGAAGTGCCGAAGACCCCGCCCACAAAGTGTGGCTCTCAGGTAACACTGCAGGAAGTGAGGTCCTTTGTGTGATACAGCTTATGAACTGCACTACTGCTGAGTACAGTTGTAAAGTGGGCGTGACCATGACCCTGAACGGGAGCCAGAATTTACCAGTGTAGATGTCGACATGCTCCAGTGAAAATGCTTTCCAAAATGAAAAAATAAACACTTAATTTAATATGATGAAAGCAGTGACATGTCTACATGTATGTGAAATCAGTTTTATATGCAAGCATGAGGTGAAGGAATGGCTGTATAGCACAGTTGGGCTGGCTCTATGCTTCTGAGGAGGTGACAGGGATAGCCTGAACACTCCTTGCTCAGCAGTGCCCAGTTTAAACACCATGTTTGTTCTCACTGTACTGCATTTTATGTAGTTCTTAAGACAAAACAATAGTCTTTTTCATCATAGCATGAATATAATTCATCATGGATGTCTTTTTGTCCTTCACCACACTCACTTCAGGGGCCACACATGAAGCTCTGAAGAGTGCGGTGTTTGTGTGTATGTGTGTGTGTGTGTGTGTGTGTGTGTCTAGTGCTGTATGCCCACAGGGTTTAGAAATATGGAGGACTGAATTCAAAAGATTTGCCATCATTTAGCCCATCAGTACACTATGCAGTATATGAGACTGTATTTTACATTGTATCCAGTGTAGGACAGGTCATGTAGTTCTCCCTTTTCCTTGCATCTTTTCATTGCATTTCATTACGTAAGATGATTCCTGCTTGTGCTTTCCTCTTTATGAGACATTTTTCCTCACATAGCGTCTGTACCGCAACACATTGTTTCAGCGTTTTGTGCTTTTCTGGAAAAAAAAAAAAGCGACGAAAAAAAAACAAAGGCAAAATTATTTCACTTCACATTTGATGGTACATTCATACGACCCATTCGTTCCATAAAACAGACTCCTACATTTGCTCTGCCCTTTCCCCTCCCTTTCTGTCTCTCCCCTTTCCCGCTAGCTTCACATCAACAAACATCCTCCTCCACACAGCCCCCTAGGGAAAACGTCAGGTACTGCAGAGACTTTTTATGTGAAGCGCAGAATAAATTAACATCAGAAAATTATCCAAATTTCCTGAATAATGTCTTAGTCAGACCGGACTACAAACAAACTTCCACAAATTCCTTTGTTAGTTCCAAAACAAAGACAATGATTGTACAGATCTGATGAACCTTGATTGGATGAATTAATGGTACACTGATACAAATGATTAACTAAGATCTTTGCACAACCCACATTCTAGGGAAGAACGGTTGTAAACAAGCCCATAACATTAACTTTGGAGGGTTCCTCATCGGGGTTCTTCATCTAATTTACTACCCTCAGATGCTAGAGGTGAGCCCTGGAGATGACCAGCAGGTGGCAGTGTGGCACAGGTGATCAAATCCTTAAGCTTAGAAAACCTTTCAAAGCTACATTAATTCAAACAAACATAAATTATAACATTGTCATTTGTAAAACTGCTTATTTTTTTACATCATTATAGACTAAAGGCACTATTTTAATCTTACTGGATACAACTATTGAGAAACTGGCTACCAGCATTAAAACAGAGCCCCATGTCTTCATACTAAGACAAAATCCTACTAAATTAACCATTTAACAGCCACCAAAAGCAATGAAACAAAACAAATCTCACAGGCAAAAGATTTCTTTTAAACCACAATGATGTTTTTACATAGATACACAAAAAAGTGGAACAGAAACAGCTACTTCCAAATGATAAAGCTTTCTCTTCGATTCAGTATGGCTTCTTTTTTGGCGGCAGCGAAACTTACAGCGGAAAAGCGTCCTATTTCTCCTCACAGAGGAAGTTTGCGTCTCACACAGCCTCTGAAACGATGGCGCGGTCGAGACGGCGGGACCGGAAGGGGGCAGCATGCGGCCTGCTATCTCTGCGTTGGCATGACGGTAATGAGACGAGCGCGTGGGGCAACCTGGTCGACGGTCGACCTCTTTTTGAACATTACGGATGGGGGAAGGTTCCGGAGGTTGAAATCCTTGGGAGGGGGCCACGCCCTCCGACATCGGTCGGCGTGCGGATGGGGGTGGGGGGGGGGGGGGGGGTGCAGTGGTCAGTCGAGGAAAAGACCCGACTGTGCAAAGGAACACTCCAGTACAGCTCCACCCCAGCAGGGGAGAAGGAGGTCAATAGTGACGCCCATGACAAGGAGAGGGCGTGCTAGCTCCACCCACTACAGCATGATGTAAGGAGGAGGGGGGCGGGGCTTAAGAAGGCAGAGTTCCTGTGTGGATATGGTTTCCGGCTCCGGGTCGGCTACTCCAGGGGGCTGGGCTTGTCTGTGTTGTCCTTCCTGATGATGGGGAGGGGGTGGGCCTCGGTGTTGAACACCCAGTGCTCGAAGGGGAGGTGGTCATCTTCTGAGAACAGCAGGTACAGGTATCTGCAAACGGACAGCGAAGGTCACTGCTCAGCTCCTTGAGTAAAATCAAAGGCTTCTGCTTTGAAGCAATCAAAGCAAGACATCTAACAGTAGTTGGCTATATTTTTTTTTCATCCAAGACGCCTGGGAACCTTCACCAAAATACAGGCTCTTGGCAAAGTGTTCAAGAAAAATTGCTGCAGTGCATTTTATATTTAAATCAGTTCTCTTTGGTTTAGTTAGGAAGTTGTGTTGACATTATAGCTACCTGTTGTAGCAAAAGTCTGAAAATCATATGAGATAACATAGTGGAGCACACAGCAGTCAGCTCTTCTTTACAACATTATTAACTCTTTGGAATAATGGGCACAGGGTTTTAAAGCCCACAGAGAGCAAGGACCTTGAAAGATGGTACGGCAATCAGTACATCGAAACACTGGTGCTGTACTTGCTCAACAGTGGAGACTTCCCCCAACTGGCCCACCAACAGTTCCAGAAAACATGTTTTCACCAGGAAATCTGCCTTTGTACTTACCTATCCTTTTAGCTGGAGAGGATTACAGGATGGAATACCAGGTGCCATTTTAAAATGTCATTTTCATTAAAAATTAGCATAATATTAAATTTCCTCACAATAATTGCTCGACTGAAAAAGGAGCACCTATTTCAATTGCTTGTTTACAGTACATAGTGCTTATGCACGGAACATGCCTGCACACAAATAGCCTTGCTACTGTAAATAAATAAATGCAATCACGTGCACGGTAACATAAGGCATTGGAAACTTTGTAATAATTCATGTAGCAGGAACCACTACAACACAAACATGAGTATTTCAGAAACTAAGCTTCAAAAATCATAAGTGTCACTGACAGCTAATTAACAATGATCAAAATACTGCATTACTAATAATGGTGATACACCAACATAATGAACTTTTCAAATATACAAAATAATGAACTCACAAATTTATGCTAAGCTCAGATTCATGTCTATGATAAATTATGATATTAAATACAGAGTACACAGACAACAGCTAATAATGTTTTGTTGAGAGGATCAAAGAGGGAATTGTGTCTCTGGGTGGTCTTAAGGAGGGAGTCAGACATGAGAGGTGTTTCACACATAATGGCTAGGGAAATTTGCCTCCTACTTACATTACATTACATTACAGTCATTTAGCAGATGCTCTTATGCAGAGCGAGAACATAAGTGCATTCAGCTGATTAATACGAGAAATAATACCCAACCTGGCTAAAACATTCCCAGACCATCCAGTATATACATAACTTCACTAAAGCACTAATGCAGGCTATGCTTACCAGAACTAAAATACAAATGAGTGAAAACAATAACATCCATAATAAGCCCCAAGAGGAAAAACAATGCCATAAGTAACCATAACCAAAATCACTAAATACTAAAACCCCAGCCTGTACAAAAGAAGGGAGTTCTAGGGGGTGCTTGTGGGCAGGGATCCAGGATGCAGTCTGAGTGAGT
Source organism: Megalops cyprinoides (assembly GCF_013368585.1). Taxonomy (NCBI): domain Eukaryota; kingdom Metazoa; phylum Chordata; class Actinopteri; order Elopiformes; family Megalopidae; genus Megalops; species Megalops cyprinoides. The sequence continues at coordinate 16,565,516 of NC_050599.1, forward strand.
ATCTTCAGCCTGCTGTCGGAAGATAGCCAAGGACTCTGCTGTCCTGACCACAGCGGGGAATTTGTTCCGCCACTGGGGGGCCAGTAAAGACAAGTAGTCTTGCTACTTGCTGCTCCCAAGTCTTGCCAATATTGATGATATACCATGACTTCCAGTGCCTTATTCCTTTTATTGAATTGATCAAAGGCCTTACTACTTTAAAACAACAATTGTAACATATTTATACATAACATTAAAAAAAAATGACCATTTTACCACTCATACGGTGACTATCATTCCACCAATATATACTGTTCCTTATTTGTTTTCAATCATAGTTCATACGTATTACTACTACTACTTAATATACATACATGACTAATATACATTTTAATCAACAATGTACACAGTCTATGCTTCCAGACAATAGATAATTTGATATTATATGGATGATATATGTTTTAAATCATTTAAATTTTTTTTATGATTTCCCTTTCATTGTTGTGTTTACAGCTGTAGCTGTGATGACATACTTGCTCATTTTCACACTTACAGCTTGTCATATGAGACAACACACAGAAAAAAGAACGGGAGAAAAACACCTTACAAATACAACGAGCTTGCTGTACATAAACCTGCCTACCTGCTACAACCAAGGTCAGACTCTTGACTTATGAACCATAAATTCCTACGCTAGGTTACTTTGTATTCACTGCATGTTGACATTTAGAGCATATTCATCTGTACATTACATTAAGTCATTAAAATGTACATTAAAATGCAGCCACTAAAAGGCCTGTGCCATTTGGTAAGAGGCTGGAGTCTTTTCTTCCTCTGACAGCTCGTTTTGCTGCATGGTTTCTCTGCACTGCCCTGCTGGTGAGCTGTCACTCCTGTGCTTCCTATTTTGTAGACAGTTGCCAGTAACTCTAATAAACTCCGGGATTTAAGGCCACTGAGCGACGTAACCCCTGAATGACAGTGCTGCCGTATGATGTACTGGCCGCTGTAATAGAACTGACAATTTTTTACACCCCCCCCCCCCCCCACAACTCCAGAGGTGATTACTGTTAAGTGTTTAAATGTTCTCCAAATTGTAATGTGGGGGAATTGGATTTTTTTTTTTGTGTAAGCTGACGTGACAATAGATGTTCAATGTGTGTGGAGTCTGACTAGCATTTGGTAAAGTAACTGTTCAGAATGCAGTGTTCAAAAACAGAAGCAAAAAGAAAACCTGGCCATTTTTAAGGTACACTGGTTTGTGTTGATAAAAGTCTACTGTTTCAAAAAACTGTCATTACAGTGACAAAATCAAACTCTTACTCTTCCTGAATACCTGGAACTGGGGACAAACATCAGCCAGTTAACAGGTTGTAACAGCAGCAGGTTAGCAGGTACTAAGAGCAGCCGGTAAGCAGATACCAAGAGCAGCCAGTTAGCAGGTACCAGAGTTAGAGGGTATGGTGCTGCTATAGTTCCAACGAAGGTTCTGTTTTTTCTCCTATGTCTGTCAGTGCTTTCTCTGGCCTCTGGCTGGAGCCATAGCTCCTGCCACTCCCCACCTCCTTCTATGCATGGGTACCACGGAGACAGAGCCACGCCCCGGGCAGCCTGGCCTTTCCCTATATGACCCCGAGCTTGCTACACCGTACACATTACCCCTCCCGCAGAGGAGAGAGCCAATCCTGCTGCATTTACCCTCATCCCCAAGGCCCAGACCTCAGCGAGGGAGGCGTGTCTCTCCTCTTCACAGAGGTACACCTGGGAAATCTGATCTGTGGCAGAAACCAGCAACCACAGCCGGGGTTCTTCACAATGCCATTAAGCAGCCTGTGTTTAGAGCCAAGTCTAGGAATGAACTCTGGGAAAACATACTGTTGTTTGTTTGCCAAGATTAGCGGTATGCAGCCAACAAAGTAAATCAATGAGTAAACTTTGTATTGGCGTGCATGGCAAACAGGAGGCTGGCCTAATTCACGGCAAACAAATAAATGCATGCGCCTTCCAAGGTAACAGACTGCAAATTAAAAACTGAACTACATGTTACACAGTTAAACGTGCTGTCCTTAACACTTGACAAAGGTGCTTTTTAAACTCAAAACGACTACGGCATTTTTGGGACCAATGACCCATCCTGGTTCGCCTGTGTTTTTCTGGGTGACCTTGTGCCCGCTGGTCTGTGTTTAATTTATTCCTACCCAGTGAGAGAGGCTGTCTGCAGCTCAAGATTAAGCGCCCTGCCTGGGAACAGCGACTCTCCCGTCCTGCGACAATTAACCAGGAGCATTATCTCCTCGGCAGTGGTGTTCGGCTGCCGCGCTGCACGGAGGATAGGAACGCAGGTGACAGGCAGGGCCTCGCCTACAGGATGGAGCATGCCCCGTCAGACCCAGGACCAGCCAATCACACTGTCCGACACCCACAGGTATCGAAAGGAGAACAGTGCTCTCAGACGCCAGCCCAGTGAGCCGGACTACTAAAGGCGACACCGTGGACAGAGGACACTACGGAGGGCGGCAGTGTAGCATAGAGGAAAGGAGCAGGGCTCGTAACCAAAAGGTTTCTGGTTCAATTCCCTGCTGGGCACTGCTGCTGTACCCTCGGGCCAGGTACTTAACCCAGAATTGCCTTAGTAAATACCCAGCTGTATCAATGGGTAACATTGTAAACCCATTGTTGTAAATATTGTAACCAATGTAATTCATTCTGGATGAGGGTGTCTGCTAAATGCCAATAATGTAATGTAATCATACTAGACACGCCCCAAAGAGTACACCTGTAGACCTGTTATTGAGTGGTCTCACATTCTGACCTGAGAGCTTTTCAATATTATAAACGTGGCTCTTCTCCGCAGAAGCTGTAATGGAAAACAGCTCTGGGCTCACGCTCGTGAGTGCCGGCTTTTGATCTAGGTTATAAACTGCTGTGTGGCTTGTTAACGGGCCAAATGAAGCACACAAACACCCCGAGAACCTGCCTCCGAGCAAACGGGAGGATCGAGAAAATTAAATGACGAGGGGAAATCGCTTTCAAAAGGAATCATTAGCGTTAATATTGCTGTGCCAGAGAGGACACACGCCCAGAAGCTACGGCGAGCTGGCCCTCAAGATGGATTTACCGGATTCAGAAAAATAAAAGAGATTCCACGCGGCCAGCTCTTAGGACGGATCCTATTGGCCAAACCGCTGCACTTTACAGAGTCATTAAATGCAAGAGGAAGTCTGGAATTGCTCTATTAAAGAGGGGAATCACACAGAGCTTCTCATTTAAACATCAGACAAAGTGGCGCGTTAGCCGGAGCATTTGGAGGCGGGGAAAATAACACATCGAATCAAACGGCTGCGCAGTTAGTTACAGCGCTGAAGGGAAAAAGGCAGTTGCTTATTTAATGATTTCTCATGATCGCTCCTCAGTCAAAAGTGTGCAGCCCCCCGAAGGGCGAGGCAGACCAGCCAATGAGGCAATCACCTCTGTTTCAGCTCTCCCTCTGTATCTTGACTGGTCAAGAGGCACAACGATGGATTCTAAACCAGCTGCAGATCTGCCCCACTCCCGGCGGTATTGTATAACTCGTGCTACACCGCGCCCTCTGGTGGCCGTCGGTGGAAGTGCCGGTCCCTAATGAGCGAGCCGCAGTTAAAGCGTTCTGTCTCCATGCTGGGCCGACGCAGCGTGATCCTCCACCCCTGAGGCTCTGAGGGACCCGGCCCCACGCCGGGCCTTTGTAACGAGCCCGTCTGCGCCAGGCGCGACGAGACGAAACGCCCCGTGTGTCTGACTCTCCTCAGCGTGGGAGGAGACCCGGCTCCCAGAATAACTCTATTTGGAACATGAGCCTAAGACCCACAGGAGCCGGCGGGGCTGTCATATCAGTCAGAGCAGCTTTCGCAGGCCTTTGTGCTGATGAGGAAAACACAGTTTTACACTGCCCATGCTTTAAAAAGTTCCATTCAAAGCAGCTGTCTCTTTGCTGTCATGATGTGATGATGTGGAGAAAAAGTCAGCACGACTGTGAGGCACAGTAGTTAAAATAAACTAAAGCTGAACCTCTCGGTGAAACCACGAACCCGGGTGGCGCTGTACTACCAATGAGCAAGTTACTTACCTGGTTTAATTAATCAAAATCATCCAGCTACATGCATGAATAATACTATGGGAAAAATTCTAATATAATGCATAACAAGGTGCAAATGTAACAGTGTACATTAAATGTGTTTAATGCGACAGTGTGTTTTTCTCTGTTGGGAGCTTTGCATAATGAACACACCCAGCAGAATTAAGGAGCGTGAGCGAATGCAAGGCATCGTGGGAGCTCTTACTTGAGCGTCTCAGCCAGGAAAAAGCTCTGCTGCACGTCGTCGTGGCTGGGGTGCGAGGCGTAGACGTCCCGGACTCCGCTGTACCCCCCTTCCACCTTGCAGTGCTGCTCCAGGGCCTGAGAGAGTGAGAGTGACAGAGAGAGAAAAAGAGAGAGAGAGAGCGAGAGAGAGAGAGAGACACAAGGGGAAGGTTCAGAACCGAATCTCTCCACGGCTGACTACATTATTGTCCCCGTGAGATGTATTCACGGCACTTGTGCAGCGCCAGCATATTTCCGCCAGGGCGCCCGGGGAGAGAGAGAGAGAGAGAGAGTGGCATTCAGCCCAAATGGTGGAGAGAGGGGTGGGGTGCGGCACTCCAGACTCTCAGACACCATGCCAGCACGGACAAATCCGCAGGCAGGCAGGGATTTATGGGTAATCTGAACTCATTAGTGCAATCGGCTACAAGGCTGCAGGGCAATCTGCCTTGGATATCGCTACATGCCTGCCCTTGTTCAACCTGCGGGCAGCGGGGCGAGACACAGGGCGGCCGCCGTCCTCCACTTCTCACCCACCCGGGCTGAGGCAATGCATTCTGGGATAGCGCGGTGGTCAAGCTGGGGCCTCACCTGCATGGCCTCCCAGCCCCACTGCCGGTACTTGGGGTCGTGGGTGAACCTCCACATGTACATGTAGGTCTCGATGACCTCCGGCCGCAGGATGAAATACTTCTCGTTCTGCCGCGTGGCAATGGCCTCCACTCCGCCGTCGAACCGGAAGGCTTCAGGACCCAGCTTCAGATCTGGCAAAAAAAACCACATATAGGACTCAGCTTCAGACTGAGAAAAAGCGCCTACAAATCTCCAAATACACAAACCTGTACAGGCCTCGGGTTCAGATCTGGTAAAAAAAAAAAAAAAAAAAGAAAAAAGAAAAAGACATACAGGACCCTGCTTCAGATTGAGAAAAAAGCATCTACAAATCTCCAAATACACAAACATATACAGGGCCCAGGTTCAGACCTTGCAAAAATCTCCCAAAAATCTCCAAATACACACACACACATACAGGGCCTAATTTCAGATCACAGGTCCCAGTTTCTGATTCAAAACACACCGCCAAATCCCCAAACAGATCACATTCTGTGGAAGGATGGGGACAGCCCTTTCATTACTGAGATGTAAAATGCACGATGTCAACGGGAATTTACATAAAAACAGGCTAAGACAAACACGCAATTTCGTGCTGCTGGATCAGTGCTGTTTTTCCACTGATTTGTGTTTGACGAGATCAGCAGGGAGCAGCGGGAGGGCATGTAATTTCTCCTTAAGCAGTGGAGTGCTTTGGAGAGCTCTGAAACAGGGCTCAGAGGATTGCATCACCTGTTCGCAGCTCCCGGACACGGCCAGATGGATAATCTGCCGTTAGCCGGAGCTGCCGGTGTTGACACGGCACGCAGACGCCTTTCGCGACATTCAGAGAGGGCCAAACAGAAAGACGCCTCCTTGGCCCGGTCTCTCTGTATAAAGCCGCGCGGCCACTGCTGTGCTGCAAATTGTCAATATCGACAATGCCCTATAGCAACAAGGCCCCAGAGTAACTGTATTACCTAGGAAATAGCTGTCTGAGTCGGAGGCGGCAGAGACACACAGCACACGCTCTGACAGATTCATGAGGAAACAGCAGATAGCCGCTGAAGTATGAACGTGAGGACGAGCTCTCCTTGGGTGGAGGGGACTGGCACTTTGATATTTTCAGTTTGTTATGCATGTAAGACTCAGCTTCTGCCTCATGGTGCACTTGGTTGAAACATGCTCGAAGCTTTTAACCACGAGAACGTGGTGGCGTTGTGGCCAAATCTTAGTCTTCTATTGATAAAAAAAAAAAAAACAGGAAAGACTTTTTTCCTCCGCCCAAACCCGTTCTGAGTCACTGTGTAGGAAGCCCAACAGCAGGCATGAGTCGGGCCTCTTGCTCTCGGTACTCTTTAACAACAATCTTTCATGTAAGACAGTGCTGTTTCCAGGGGGGAACTGTTATGGAGACGGACACTTCCTTTTTCGGTTACACAAAGCAGCTGAAGTGACCACACAGTGTCATGAATCATTACGGGGGAATCATAAAACTCTTAATTGGTGTGGTGTAGCTACAGGGTATGTAACGAATGTCGAGCAAACGCTCTTGGAGGGACGGGGTTTTGACGTTAAAGGACAGTGACAAGCGCGAGGTGGCCTGACTCACTGGTGCGAGCGTAGGACTCGTGGCACGTGCGTGCGATCTCCGCCGCCAGCTCCATCTGGTGCCCAGTCTTGTCGTCGGGGGCGCCATCGGCGCCCAGGGCGAACATGCCGCCCGCGAAGCAGGTCAGGTGGCCCATCTTGTGCTCCAGCAGGCCGCCCTTCCACTCGGCGATGTACGTCAGGCCCCCGCTCGACTTCCGGATCAGGCTCGTCTCGATGGCCTGGAGGGGAGAGAGGATCGCGGCAGGTCAACGCTCTGCGCCCCGGGGAGGCTCTTTACCCAGAATCCCCTGTTACACAACGCTCCGATCGTGGCACAGCCCCCCCGTGTGACACATCGCCCCCGTGTGACAAATCAGGTCTTCCATCTCATCTCGTTTCCTCACAGCAGGTGACCAATATATGTTCCGATGACTAGCAGCAAAGGTGAGCTGTTCCTAAGTAGCAGCAATAGCACATTGCTAATGTGGGCAAACCAATACCTCTCCCCTGCACCTGCATAATAAGACATTAGAGGTGCCAGCTTAACAGCTTCAAAGCTTAGCATTATTTTTGTGTTTGAGGGGCTTTCTTGTGTTTGAGAGGCTTTCTCAGCCATCCTTTCATTTTCCACAGACTTATTTCTTTTTCCTGATGGTACAGGGCTGTACTATGAAAAGCGAAACCCACAAATGAGAACTAAAAAGAGTGATGCACAGCATTCAGGGCTGATAACGGATAACCGCTGCAGACTGTTCAGCAAATGCAGCTCAATTTGCAGCTTGTGACCCGGGAATTCAGCTGAATTTACATTCTCCGGCGCTGTTTGTTTAATTCCCCTTAAAAGACAAGCTGTATCCCGTTTGGCAGGTCATTTTAGCTGATTCGTTTCCTGGTAAAACCAGATGGACCATTTCCTTAAACCTCTCCATGGAAGGCACACATAAACAGAAAAAGCAAACGATGTCACTGTTAATGGATCAGATTTCTTTCTTACCTCAGGCCGTAAAGTGACAGCTCTAGACTCTGAATGTTCGCTTTTACAATCACGACGGGAAAATAAACGTTCAACTCAAATATACAAAACCTCCAGGAACATAAATAAAGGAATATACAAGATTTTCTAAAAATACTTCTGCATGGCACTTCACAAAGAATCAGGCTGATGGGGGAAGTGAGATCATACTTAAAGTGATCTTTGAGTGAGAAAATGCATACATACTGCATTTTACTTGGTTTCTTTAGCCCATGTGGTGTAGGGGACTGTGTGCATAAGCTGGCCTGAACAACAAAACACAACAGAACCTTTAACTGTGTACTCTGTGACTTTGCACCTCTTGACCATCACTGTGACCCAACAGAAAATAAAAGCTCGTGGACCCCGCAAACAAGCAGGGAAATCCCATCCAAGATTTTTTTCATTGCAGACCACCTTTGACTAAGCAGGGAGAAACCAGCAGGAATTTTTTGTAGACTACCTTTGACTAAGCAGGGAGAAACCAGCTTGGATTTTTAACAGACCACCTCTGACTAAGTAGGGAGAAACCAGCCAGGATCTGTCGCTGAACACTTTTGACTAAGCAAGGGAGAAATCCATTAACAGGCAGTCAGAGTCTCCTCTTCTACCTCTGTCTTCTTCTCTCTCACTTCCTCTCTCTCTCTCTCTCTCTCTCTCTCTCTCTCAGACCCAAATGGGAGTTGACACAGCGCCTCTCACTGCCGTGACCTCCCCCCTGTTGTCTCTCCTGAACGCGGCGGTGTCTTCGGTAGGCAGGCAGACGCCACGGAACTCGCTGAGGACGGCGATTATGGTGATGACAACAGAAGTGAGTCATCTTCTCGGGGCGGCTCGAACCCTCAGGACGACAGCCCCCGGGAGACCTCACATGGAGAAGCGCTGTTATGTAAAGTGGAACCTTGCCTTTGAGGAAAGCGAGAGCCGTGCAGGCCAAGGGGCCCCACCGCAGCCTGCCGCTTCAGTCTCTCCTGTAATAAACAGGCTCTGGGGGCCTGCTGTCAGTAACTCTATAAAGGGTGTGAATCCGGCACTGGAGCAACAGTGTTTAAATGTATAGATGCTGACTACAGAGCATGCTGAATGCACAAATGAATAAATAAATAGGAGTGTGCTGTAGCTGCTCTCCAAGGCTGAATGCAGAGCTACACTTGCAAACGGCAGAGAGGAGAGATGAATTCTGCTTCTCGTTTACCTGCAGAGCTTCATAATACAGCTTCTTCCCTTCCTCGTCCGTCTTGTCAGACATCAGCCATGCCTTCAGCAGGTACTCGTAAAAGCTGTCACCCAAACCTCCGACGGACACGTGATCTGCAAGGCAGGGAGCAAAACACACTGGGTAAGTGACGTCCCTCTCAATAAGGAACAATAGGTCATTTTTGTCTTAATGTGGGGTGCATGGGTAATTTACATCCCTCTAAATGTGGGGTATGTCAGTGATTACAACCCCTCTGAACATGGGGTGTGTGGGTGATTTACACCGCACTATACATGGGATGTGTGTGTGATTCAAACTGTTCTGAATGTGGGATGTGCGGGTGATTTACAACCCTCTAAACATGGGATGTGTGGGTGACTTAAACTTCTGAATGTGGGGTAATGTGGGTGATTTACACCCCTCTAAACATGGGATGTGTGGGTGATTCAAACTGTTCTGAATGTGGGGCGCACGGCTGAGCAGCATCCTCTCTGGTCCCCGAGGTACACGTGTGGCCCCACAAGCCTGTCACATAGGCCACTGAATACCTGCTCAGAGAACCCGCGTTTCAGCGTGACCAATGCGATTCACCACAGACACGGCCGTGGAGGCGTCCTTTAAAAGGCGAACTACAAAGGTGCCGGGTTAATGGGATTACAGCCTTTGATGGTGAATGTATCGAGCATGTCTGGAGGGGTACGACTGGTACCGCGAAATGTTTATCTGTCCTTAGGGCGGACTCTGAGGAGATCTGGCACAGAGCAGTGGCCAGGACCGGGGTGTGCATTTGTACCGTCTCTCACGCGGTACAGGGGCTGGGGGGGGTGTTTTGGCCTCTCTAGCAGTTCAGACTCACCTGTCCACTTCGCTCAAAGGCCTGCAGGCTGCTACTGGGACACTGTGCTTCTCATGAATATCTCCACCGCATTATCGGCCCGCCTTGTTTGCGTGACAAGGATTAGACGTCAGCGGTGATATAACGGACAGCCACCTAGAAAGGCTGCTTTCAACACGATTGTAACGTGTGGCCTTGCCGTCTAAGAGCGCTGTATTTCCTCTGAGAACTGTGGCGTGTCAGAGTAATTGAGTCAAAGCAACTGTGTGTGTGTGTGTGTGTGCGTGCGGGGGGAAGGATCACGAGTGTGAGCGTAAGGTCACAGTCAATGACCTGACTGTGATGATTCCGATAAGCACCCTGGGGTCACGCTGAGGTCGCGGGGGGGGGGGTCAGTGAGGAGGCCGCCTGTGGTAAAAGGTTACCGCTGATGGTACCAGAGACCACACAGGGCTCCTGACTGACACCTCCGCTCACCATGGTGACAGTATCTAAGGAATAAATCATCCAGCCTCAATATGGGCTATTTCTTCTCTCCTCCGATACCAAGAAAAAAACCCCATCTCCGTCCGAATGAAACAACAGGAAGCCAAGAGTGTCCGCTGGTGGGTTATTAGCGGGTCCATGAGAGGACAGGTCTGGCAGTACAGCTCTAAGTCTGCTGTGAAGGGCACTGGCAATTCATAACAGGCAGCATAACATCAACCAAAGCAACAGAAAAATCCGGTGCCCCAACAAATACCCTGACTCACATTTATCTTCTGTATCAAATGTCAAGAGTTCCCAGCGTACCCTGAGGGTGTAAAAAAGTTTGTATGTAGAAGTGTCAGAAAGGGCCACCTTTAAAAACAACGCAGCTAGTTCATCCTCTTTTTCCTGAAGGGATTACTGTGTTTTTTCCCCCCAGGGACTGCAGCTTAAAAAGTAATCAGTAAACACACAATAGCCAGGCTGTATCTATAAAGGAAGAAAGCTGCTACAATATTTCTGATTTCTGCTTCTTGTAACATGTTTTTTTATTTTTTTATTTTGGCCCCAACTCTGCTCCGCGGCTGAGGAAGGGACACGTTTCATTCGGAGTGGTCCGGCTCCATGCGCTGTAGAGGACCATGTGTTTTCCCAGTGCTGCGGAGCGCTCCTCTGAACACAGCCCTTTCCTCCCGGAGCCGACAGGCCCTCTGCTCTGTGCGCTCCGTGGGCCCCCGCCCCCCGCCCGTACGCCCACCTGACCCCGTCTGAAAGAGACGCGCCTCTCCCGTGCCGAGCCATTCAGAGAGAAAGCGCTCCCGCACTTCGCCCTCCAGGTGACTGCCTCTTCAATACCTTCTGTGTTCCGCTAAATTATTGACCAGCAGAAACACCGAGATTAGGCGGCAGAGGTAATCCCTCAGAGAGAGGCCTGCTGGTAATATAACTGTTACAGGACAAACAGAGGCACAGCCCCCGGCAGCCGGGGGGGGGGGGGTGAATCACCGCTGGTATATGCCGCTGGAGAGCTCTTCATTTCTGCCAGTGTGGCCTCAATAAAAGGGAGGGAGAAACAAGTAGGCTGGTTCCATCGGCCATGAAAGGCCCTCTTATTGCTCTAAAGATGCTGTGGAGTGGACAATCAATCAAAATGCCTCCCAAAAGAGGCCTCCCAGAAGAACACCCATCCCATTTGCATAGAGCGTTATTATTGGACAGATGGTTGTCATGGATATGGGATAAAAGGTTGCCATAACACATCTTTGAAATGGAGTTTCTTTTTTTTTTTCTTTCAGCACTAAACTGAATCAGGACCTTGATTTGATAGTAACCCAGTACATGACCAGAAGAGCAAAACACATCAGGCCACCCATGGGGGTGAGAGAGATTTCTTCTATGTTTTTAAAACGAGACGAGTACTGCAGACGGATTTTCTCACACACACACACACACGCACATGCGCACACACACACACACACACACACACACACACACACTTATTTCTTTGTTTTATTGTAATGCATTTTATTATTATTACTACAAAAAGACTAGGACATCATCCATCCGTGTCCATATTAATCTGACCTTTACTGAGGGAACCAACGACATGTGGCCTTAACCTTCACGGCAACGTGCTAATGATCTAGTAATTGTCTATGTCATTGCAGTCACACGGGGCAAGGAATCAAATGTGATGGTAAGGTCACACCTGCCACTGCCATCAGACAGAGGAGATATCCCCCTGCAACCCCTCATGGTCACCTAGCTCTGCTCCAGCCAGGCTCCAGACATGACCAAGGGCAAGGACAAGGACAAGGACAAGGACAATGATTCACTGATACGACGCTTCGCAAACATTACTTTGTGAGTGTGACGACTTCACGGTCGCGGCATGAGATGTCTCCGTGGACGGAGTAGTAAAGCCAACTTTGAGCTTCAGCAACCTTTATGGGATATGTGAGAATTTCATAAGTGATATTTTCCAGAACTGCACACCTCAAAGACAATACTTTTTTTATACTAATGAAAAAAAAGGCACAAGTATAAAATTATAAAATGCCATTATATGACAATTGCTCTAAAGTAACTCACCCATGGCGCCGTGAACTCTGAGGTGAGCAGTTCTAATGACTGTGAATGACTAAAGAAAATGACTGTGTTTAGTCCATCAGCGACACAGACAGCACACCATGGGGGGGTAATTGAGATGACAGAAGGCAGGTTTTCCTGGTGAGTGGAGTGGAATTGTGGGTAGAGGGAGGAGGCTGACTTACGCTGGCCCCACTGGCCGCTGTTGGGGTTCAGGTAGTTGGGGTACAGTCCCTGGGGCTTGTCCAGTCGATTCAGAACCTTGCGGATATTCATGACCTGGAAGCGGTGTGCACGCACATCATTTTAAAAAAGCATCAGGTTTGCCATGTGATGCAATGTGATTCTGATGCAGATTTCACCACTTTATATAGCTGGATGTGAAGTCAATATCCAGCTGTGTAAATGGCTAAAACTGTAACTTGTGTAAGTTGCTCTGGATAAGAGCTAAATGACAATGATATAATGTAATGTCATATAAATTCTGGGGGCAGCGTAGCATGGTGGTAAGGAGCAGGACTCGTAACCAAAAGTCTGCCGATTTGATTCCCCACAGAGGCACTGCTGTTGTACCTCTGCTGTTGTACCCTTGGGCAAGACACTTAACCCAGAATTACATAGTAAACTGTATAAACTGTATAAATGGCTAATGTAAAAAACTGTAACCTATGTAACTTTCCTCGGATAAGAGTGATTGCGAAATGCCAATAATGTAATGTAATGTAATTTCAGACTTTCAGTGTATCACTGCTAAAGAGCAAGAGCAGCAGTGATGATGACTGTCTTCCCAATGAGCTTAGTACTATATGGAAACTAATGTGGCTGTTAGTTTCACAGGGAGCCGGTCTGTAGAGTGGAGCTCTTACCTTCTCAGCAAACACAGGCTTCCCTGACAGCTTGCTCAGGTGCATGAACTCCAGGTGGAGGGTTCCATACTCTGCCAGGATGCTGCTGCCCCCCGACGCCCAGGGCCAGTTCCTCCCGATGCCACTGCAGAACAACCACAAACACAGCCGGTCAGGGTTGGCTGTTCACTACAGTCAGATTCTGCTGCAACAGGCTTACTACTGTGGGCTGCTCAGTCACTCTACTGACATCACTGGAGACCACAGAGCAGCTTCCTCTCACTTCAAACTGGCTGGCGGTGATGGTGGCAGTTGGTGGGGCTTGGGAGGTGTGGGGATGGTGTTTGAAACAACAACAGGTTCAAACAGAAACACCCCCAAAATGTAAATGCCACTTCGTCAGGGCACTGTCAGAGTTCCTGCCAGGACAAAGCCGAGAGTTTGCTCTTCTGCAGTGTAAACATGCAATTCAAAAGAGCTCATGGCTCAACAATTTGAATCACGACCAGAACTCTTAGCCTGAGGAGAAATTAATACAGAGCAAGTCCCCCCTTGCAATTAACAGTTTCTGACAGGACTTTTCAAGATTTTCACCCAGTATGACAGATGCTGGCATACCCTCTGCTGCAACTGGTGGTCACGTTTCAGACCCTGTGGCTTCCAGGTCACCTCTCTTCAATTAGAATCTGTTAATAATTACAAGGACCTCTGCGAAAGCTGAATGAAAAAAGAACGTCCGGCCGCCGATTCCTGACAGCATGTCAGCGCTGATTGCCTCCTAAAGGAGACGTGTTATCGTATGATGGTGTCCATCCCGACCAATTTCAATTACCCATAACTCAAGAGCAATATTACCTCCCGAGTCACTCCAATTGGGCTTCTGTGTCGCCGCCAATTATTAAGACAAATAGCTGAGTGTCGGAACGCTAATGGCGCATAATCACAGACTCCCCCAAATAATGGCTATTGTCACTTTCGTTATTAAACCTTTTGTCTGGAAGACAAAGTGTATGAGAGATTTTTTCATTAACACTGTATGAATCAGTCAGATTAATACGGGGGTGCTTGAGGACGGGAGCGATAAGGAAGAAAAAACAACTGCAAACCTGGGACCAAGAGACAGGGAGAGAGAGATAGAGAAAGAGGGAGAGGGAGAAAGAGAGAGGGAGAGCGTGTGCGTGGCATACTGAGCAGGTGATAGAGGGGACTAATATCCCCACCGGAGGTGAGATTCTGTTCATCATTTTGACTGCACCTCACCAGAACAGTAACATGGAATGCACGCTGGGCAGAGTGAGCGTGCTTTCAGACAGGCCTGTTCAGAGTCCCTCCCTCCTGGGTTACTGTTGCTGTACAGTACCGCATTATACCTAACAGCAGCCAGCACCTCATGAACTGACGAACCAGAGAAAGGCGGAAATTTATCACAGAGACTCTGTAACTGAGCTGCAACTACAAGGCCACACACTGCTTCTGCGCCCCTTATCAAGGCACTCAACCTCAACAGTTAGCAGTGAACATTCAGCCACCCTCCAGCAGCAGATATGAATAATATGCCAGAGTGAGGCTTGCAACAATGTAAGCTGCCCCGAATCAAAGCCTCAGCAAATAAACAGAGGATGAGGATTACGTCTGTTGTTTCTTGGTGTTGTCCATTCATGTCAGATTATCGAAGCGCCAAACACCCCCCCCGCATGTTTGTCCTCCGCATTCAGGGCTTGGAGCGAGAGCAACGGCGTGTCTGGCCCTGCCTAAACAGACGCGGGCATCGCAAATGCCGCCAGTGAACGCCACCGCGCCACCTCTTCACAGATACAGGCCCTGCCATGCATAATAATCACTCAGATCCGCACTTTTCTCCACGCGTTGCGCCAAAACCATTTGTTTTTCATTATATGGCTGATTAAATCACGTTACGCGGATTCTGTAAATCACAGAATATCTGTACGGAAAAAAAATAACATTTTCATGTTCCAGCATCCCGACGCTCACCCGGCGAGAGTGATTATTAAACTCCGAGAGCTGTAATAAGAAAGCTAATCAAATTGCGATGTTAGCCAAGTTGGGGGATGGAGGCTCTGACATGTTTAAACACTGCGCCTACTGTAGCGTCGTGATCTACACCAATCTGTCAGGCCTTCTCATTTGCATTTTATTTCATTACTAAATAAACTCCTTGTTTAATGCAGTCAGCACTGTGATATTCTGGCTTACTGAAGTCAACGTTGTGATTTTCTTGTTTACTGCAGTCAGTGCTGTGATATTCAATCCATTACATTATTGTCAATTAGCAGACACTTTTATCCAGAGCACCTTATATAGGTTACATTTTTACATGTTATCCGTTTATACAGCTGGATATTTACTGAGGCAACTCTAGGTTAACTACCTTGCTCAAGGGTAGAGCGGAAGTGCCTCAGCAGGGAATCAAACCAGCAACCTTGCAAGCCCTGCTCCTTACCACTATGCTACTCTGCTACGCCTATATTCTGGAGAAGACTCATGCTGCATTAAGTGCATGCCACCCCTGGAGTAAGACCGCTGGATAGACATCTCTTTTGGTCCCCGGTCATTGGCTGAAATCCCTCCCCTCCTTGCTCTCTATAGACACGCTGGCTTCCTGGGGGACCGCCCACTTGCAGTCCTCAGGCAGACTTGGCTAATTGGAAGAGAAGAAAGCGTCAACAACTCCTCAGCAATGGCCTCTCTTCTGTGCGGGTGCCACCACACATTCACCCTCCCTAAGCCACAGCTGCTGCTGCGGGCCTACGCTCCCCAAAGCTGTACGGTCCACGTGGTGTGGCCTTCTGAGTGACGCCCTCACAGGTAGCGAGGTGATACTACAAGGGAAAGGCGCTTGCCTTTTTTTTTTTTTTTTTCACCAGGCTATTGGCAGTCTTTCCAGCAGCGCTGACTAATCTGCAGCGCTGAGCGCATAACATAAAAGCGGACAGTGCCTCGAGAGAGTAAAAACGGCTCTGACAATGAATTAAGAGCGCTGCTTGTAATGTACCGACCGGACAAAAGTGCCGCCGCGCTTGTTTCCTGACTGCAGGGATGCGTAGCCTTGGTGAGCTGCTCGCTGCTCACTTCGCCGATCGCGAGCGCCGTATTTCTCCCGCTTCCTCTCCCCCTCGAAGCCGGGAGATACAGATCCCTCACTCAAGGCCTAATTAAATTCTTTCAATCACGCTGGAGGCCGGCGTATGGCGTGCCGCGGGGCCGGGTAGCTGGAGAAGAGTTACAGGGAAAACTCCCGAAAGCCCATACCGAGTTTCTCCGCCAAAGTTGTGCCTGAGGTTGGCCAGAGGGGGCGGCGTCTCGGGAAACGCTGCGGATTCACCCAACCAGATGGCGCAGGTTGCGGGGGGACAGTTGCTAGCTGCTCCATGCGGGGTTACCATGATAGTCAATCCTGTTCTCCAGCTCCAACAAGTCAACTGTTGCAGTCCCATTACAAACAATGTCCTAGGGCTTAAACCTCAAAAGCTGAATGTAGAACCAATGAGGCCAAACACACACCCACTATAACACAGAATTCTGATTATGCTGCACTATATTTTTATATTTTATATTATATGCTGAAACAACACCAGGATACACAATGGGGACGAGGTGTGCACATATGTACAGGACTGTGTGGGGAAAAAGACAACTAAAAACACTGATTTCATTGAGCCACTGAAAAGCATTTCCCCAGACGCGTTGTCACACAACAGGTGGAAAACTAACACACAGAATCAATGTGCATGACTGCCACATTACAGTGGCAAAGAGGAGCGAGAGAGGCTAAACTCTGTGTGAAAACACGGCGCGAAAGAGGGGAAAGTAAAGTTCAGTGACATCTAAATGCAATTTCCTGCTGCTCATTTTGTCAGGGGGAAAAGGGGACTTCTACAGGACACATATCAAATAGGATATCTTTCCCTGGAGCGGGACAGTAATGTTTGATTATGAGCACCAATTATACACCCTGGCACCAGGCCCTGCTAGACCATTTCTCAGTGTCTAAGAGGCGAGGAAACCGGGGAAAAGCAGCAGGACTGCAGGAACTGGAAGACTTCGACAGCAAACGGTCTGTACGCCCATAAAAAATTCTGAACCTTTCAAAAGCTTTTGTCTGTCCAGTTCGTCTATTTCACAAAACAGGTGCACAAGTACACTCACTTGAGCACACCTCTCACAATACCGGTGCACTGAATGAGAATGCACTGTTACCATGGATGCCCACAGGAGAGAACCAGGTCACCAAGCTCAGCAGAGAGATCACGACCCCACCTGACCCGTGTTCAGTTGCACAGCACTTCATTTGTAAACATTATTCATCATGGCAATTGTCTACTTAGGCTATATCTCATATGACTTCCGAAGCTACGTATCATATCACTGCTCCGGCTAAATATTGTATTTCATTTCCAGTCATCAAGGAACAACAGGGGCACACACAGCGCATGCAGAGATGTTATCGGCACTGTTGCTATGGTGTCACCAAGGTTGTGCTCATATGAGTGTCCAATAGCTGCTCGTTGGCGTGAAAAGATATTGCTATGCACTTATCAATTCGTAACGACAGCATCTAAACGCTTTGTGAAGCTGCCAGTCAAGTGAGACCACAAACCGGTCTATATGTGCTCGCTTGGTCGTTCAATGAGGCGCAGAGGGATCAAGCGGAACGAGAGGTGAAACTTAAGCCCCCGTTTACGCTGACCTGCTTTTGCTCTGAGACATCCTATCCTGGCTGAGCCAGAGGCACTTCTATAGTAAATTAACCTGGGCCAACAATATGCTGGCCTGCCCCAGATATATTAGTAGGCTTGTCTGACCCCAGGTCAGTTAAATGGAGGTATGCTTGTTTTTCCTGTGAGACCATGCCGTTAAATGCTCAAACCTAACTAGTTAGGACAGTTTCGTTCAGAGGTAATCAATAATTCACACTAGAAAGTAAACAAATATTTAACTCCTGTGCTGTACGCCAAATTCACATTTGAGCAACATCACTGGCCTGTGTTTTTCTGTTGTATAGTCCTCTCCCCAAAACAGGAGTAGCTCAAGCACGTGCGTTGGGGTTTCTTCCTCCACCATGAATTAGTGAACAAACACACACAACCGTGGTGGAAAGCCATGCATCAGCCAGCCTCTTTCCCAGCTGTGCAAAATGCCATATGAATGTCTCCCTTTGGAGTGCTGCTGTGTTCTACTTGCTCTACAAACGGCCTGCTTCACGCGCACCCCGTGGAGTGTCGCGTGGTGCCTGTGTCAGTGATCGGGACAGCGGGACGGGGCCTTGCCCGTTCCCCTCCTCTCCGCGCCCGCTGTCCCGGGGGCTCGCGGATTCGCATGCGCACTGTGTACACAGCAGTCGCAGGCTTTGATGCCTCCCGAGATGAAAGAGGGATGCCTGCAATCTCTCTTTCCACGCAAAGCGTGTTTTACGTGCTACTAGGCTTCAAAGAATTTGTCATTTTATTTCCCTTTAAAAAACACAACCGCGGCATAATAAAATCTTGACACGTTTTTCTGCCACTGTGTTCATCCAGTCAGAAACGTCCTTAATAATAATCTTAAACAAAACGAAACAAAAAAAAAACCCACATATGTTGATTTGTAAAAGTGATCTCACAGCGCATGTAGCGCCCCCTGCGTGGTCATAAAAAAACCCGTGGTCCAAATGTTACCTGGGTAATCCTTGGCAAAACAACATCACGCAGCTAAGTAAAAGACCAGATACAGATTGTATGTAATTTTCAGAAAAACAAACCAATTACCATTTTCTTCCCTTTCAAATTGCATGTCAAGCTCGGAACAGTCAATGGCCAAACGTGGCACTGCGGTAAACTGCTTTATCAGAACGCCTGCGCTGAAGGGCAGAGGGAGGGTGAGGCATTACTCCAGCTAAGACGGGTTTGAAAACCCCCGTTGTCACCGACTGCCGAAGATTATTTTCGTGGCAGAGGCATTTAATTACTTTTTATTCAGAACGCACGAGAAAACCAGCCTTGTTATTTTCTGATAAAAATGGGTAATGAGCTAGTGTGAGACAACGTCGTGACAGTACAGAAGACTTAGTGCTGCCATTAGCATTACTAATACTGTTACATTACTGTTGGTATTAACATTATTAATATTATAACATCATTGTTTCTATCCACATTAATATTTTTACACTACAGTTTCTATCCACGTTACTAATATTATACATACATTATGTTTACACGGGGAATAATCCAAAATATATAATTTGCATGCGCGCGCAAACATACATGTGCATATGAGTTCATACCCTTTAGATACTACAACAAGATGAAGACATGCAGAAGAATTTCAAGGGCGCAAGAAGTACTGGAATGCAAATGGGCAATTTCAATACTGTCAACAGCTCTGGGAGGAACAAGATGTTTCAGAAATAATGGAATGGAAAAAAAAAAAACAGACTTATTCACACCTCATAATCATGTAAAAAATAAAAACCCTGCAAATGTAATGCTGCATAAAGTTTTCATTGTCCAAAAAGTAAACATAATCTTCTGGAACTTTACAGAAGCTTCCAACAACATCAGCTACCAACAACAGGAGCGACATATTACCAGCGTTCATTGTTATGGTTGAGTCAGGGAGCTGTCTGAGGTTTCAAGATAATTTCAAGGGTCATTCACTGACCGCTGGAGGTTGGTTGATGGTGTACACACTGGAGCAAGGACTCATGTTGTTGCATTAAAGCTCTGACATATCGCATCTCCAGATCTTGCTTATTTCTTTCTTTTTAGAAATGTTAAATATTTACATGTGACACACTCACAAACAGCTGCATATCGACATTGCAATGTGGTGGCTGGATAATGCTGCTGCTATTTCACCAGTCAGCTCAGGAAGCAGCTCAGCCCTGGTGGCTGGTGATTAACTATGATAAAATAATCCTGTATATCTGTGTGTTTTGTTTTCTGTCTTCCTATCTGTCTATAAATCTGTGTGTCTGTCATTCCATCGGCATGCCTGTCTATCTGTCTATCTAACTGTCTGCCTGTCAGCTTTTCTGCCTGTCTATCCCTGTCTGTCTGACTGCCCGGTGGCATGTCTCTCCGGTCACTGCCGCGCCTCCTGGCTCCCGACCGATTGCCCTGCTCTAACGGCTTCCCGTTTAATTGAATTTAGGCAGGTTAAGTCTACTTAAACTGATGTCAGGCTCCGGCAGCAGGGAAAATTTGATTTGGGAATCCTTTATCTTGCTTACGGTCCTAATAAAAGGACGCGGGAGGGGGTGCGGAGCAGAGATAAGCCGAGGGAAATGGGTTCATAAGAAATATCTCAGTGTGCCAGGGAACCCACAACTTCACTGCCTGGGTTCAATGACTGAGGGAGTGCTGGAGAAAAAAGAGTGTGTGGGGGTAAACTAGTGAAAGTGGTGAGATCAGGGGAAGTGTTATCTTAAACTGCTCTGCAGAGGCCACTCATGTATGAAGTCATACAATAGGCATTTAACAAGAATTCACAGAGAGGCCTTCCTGCATCAAAAAACCCCTCCACTAAAACGCACTGAGGTTTGACGTTTGTTTACGAGAGGAAATTTCCTCTGTAAAAGTTACACTGCAAATGTGTAAAATGTGTGACAGAGAGAGAAGAAAGAGAGAGAGGGAGACAGCTGTGACTGCTGACGAGCGACAGGAGATAGCAGATTCTCCGGCTCCAAATATAACGCACCGTGACACACTTTTCCACACAGCTCACGGGCCCGGGACTTCCTGGAGTTTGATAAATGAGTTCCGGATCATTCCGCGGCAACAATGTCAACCTGCTATCCATCGGTAGCGTCTGTCTCGATCCTCAAAATTAACTTCAGAGCAGGTGAGCAGGTGTAGCCCGGCACATCTGCGCTTGGCAGCTGCGGAACCGACATCTGCTAAATGAGACAGGGAACTTTCCCAAAGCCGTTTGATCTCCTGAAGTCCTTGGTCAGTATTCAAGCTAAAATAAGATGGCTTGCCACACCGCCAATTCATTACCCAAGCAACAAAAAGGACCATTTGATGAGCCAAAGATTTCAAAGAAAGTGACCTATGAGTTCAGACAAAAGACTACGAATGTTTGTCCTTAAAAACATGTCCTTAATGTTCCCAGTTTCTCTCACTTTTGTGAGCTTTTTCTAAGCAAACAAGTCACAGCGATACAGAAATACTGAATTTCAGTTCCATTTGAAAACAGAGGTACGCTGTGAAGGCTTTAATGTGAGAAGTCCTGGGAAACAGCGTGAACATTTTCTCACTTCCTCTTTGAAGAACTATTCTAATAAATCTGAGCAGCTTTCTTCAGAGAATTTGGTCCTTTCATGTTTCCAAAGCTAATTACATCGATTGTTGAATCCCAAATGTTTTGATTGGATTGATTATTCCACGAGTGCAATTTTTCATTCTGCACCACAAAAGAAAATTGAATTTTTTTTCCAGGAATAAATAAATCAAACCCAGGGAGAAAGAAATGGAGACAAACTATTACACAAAGCAAAGATGAATCGAAGCTGATCCGGTGGCCTGGGATTCGCCATCAGTACACAGGTCCTTTATGGCTTCTGCTGCAACAGTTCTGGGAAAGGAGCAATTCTACAGTTTCTATAACCTTGGGGGCTTTTCCTATTTATGCTGATGAACAAGAGCCCCATCTGAAGCTGACGGGCGTCTGCTGTACATCTAGTGGCAATCAGCCTAAAAGGACTGATCCGCAAACCCGCCAACAGATGCTGCACCTCATACTGAGAACACAGGGGGCTTCAGCGGATCCCTGCAGTTGCCTGAAAGGGCCGATCCAAGAGTGGCCGGTGGTCGCTACGCTTCACACTGCGAGTGATGCATACTTTGGTGAATCCCGCTGACTGACACGCCCGGGGAGGAGGGAGGGGCAACAAGGGGAAAGGCCCTGCCCCACCTCCTGTTAGCCCCGCCCACTGTCCTGCTAGGAACATTAAATTACATTACATTATTGGCATTTAGCAGATGCTCTTACCCTGAGTGACTTACAAAGGTTACAATTTTTGACATGTTATCCATTTATATAGGTGGATATTTACTGAGGCAATTCAGGGTTAACTACATTGCCCAAGTGCACAACAGCAGTGCCCCAGTGGGGAATCAAACCGGTAACCTTTCGGTTAAGAGTCCTGCTCCTTACCACTATGCTACACATCGAGAAACAGCAGCATGCCTGCTCCATCGGGGTCAAGGTTACACTAGCAAAGAATAAATCACAAGAGCAAACTTGCACATTAAAATGCTGTGACCCATTCCTGGGTTACTCAGCAGGAAGACTTCCTGAGCAGACACAGAGAAATATGTAAGTATCACCCTCTTTCTGCATTAAACCTTATATTCCATAGATGGATTAGTGGATCTAGAGCTAATCACACACTTGGCCAATCACCTTGACAGTGACATTTTTCATGTGCAAAATACCATCTCTGCCCTCCATACTTCAGTCCCCGATTATACCCAAAGATAGCTCACTGATTAATACTACTTTTAAAAATGAGCAGCCTCAGAGTAGCTCCTCTCCCAAAACATTAAAATTCATTTCAAGACCGAGACAGTTGAGGGGGAAAATGTCCTAGAAATACTTTGTTAGGACAAACTAGAAAAAAAACTTCTTATCGCGGCTACATCTGTGTAACTTTTATTGTCAGTCGCCTTCACCTAAAATCCTCTCAGAGGACTAAGGCAGAGAAGAGCCTCTGGCTTAATGAAATTGGGTTAGTGCAAATATTTAACTCATCTAATAAAAGTGGGGGAGTCTAGGTGTCGAACAAAAGTGGGTCAGACTGAAGACACTGAAGGCAGATGAAATATTGCTTTATTCCTTTTCTTTTGGAACAAATTAGACTCGTCACTTTTCTGACATGTCTTGTGATTACTGTCAAATGTGCATCGCAAGACCTGAAGCTTTGAGTGGGTTTACCTGAGCACCATTAGGGCAACATTCACCTGTTTATACAAAGACCTAAAGGTGTCATCTTATGAGGGTGGCCTACCTTTCTGGTGTGTTATGTAAAAAAAAAAAAGCATCAGTTGTCGCAGGATTTTCAGATGCTATTTTCTGCACTGTCAGTCAAATGCCAAACTAGGGTGCAAGACAGTATAACCTTCACGGAATAAACACAACCTACTTACAACTGTTTAGCAACATGATAAACCTGTTTAAAGTCATCTTGCTGTCTGCAGAAGTTTGATTTATTTACAGTCTTACAATGTGCAAGCAAACACACCCAGGTGCACACAGGCATGCGCACACAGGCACGCACACACACATGCACACACACACGTACACACACACAGAAACACAGACACACAATCACACACACCAAGAATAGGACAAGTCCTATGGTACATCACTCTTGTTTCCACCTGCGGGAGAGAAGTATTCACATTACCACCCCCCCCCCCCCGCCCCCCAACCCCCGATGGGACCCTGCTCTGTACCAATGAGAGGCCCCTCTGCCACCATCAGCACAATGTTTACTGAGCTTAGCAGGTGACAGTGCATCTGCCTACTCGAGGGAGGGGACGGCCCGCTGAGGCTACCTGCCGTGTGAGGTACAGTCAATCTATAATCCACACTGCTCTCACAATTACCACGCATCAGGGAATAATACACACAGTTAACATGGGGCTTTATCTGGGCTACGCAGGCAAACTGTCAGCACATACAGAGGGGCTGCAGAATCCACTGTTTAAAACTGCACTCACCCGGAGAATAAATATAAGGCATAGCCCGTCCCGAACTGAACTCTGTACTTGACCTGGGTGGCCTCAAGTGAGAGAGCAAGGGAGTGAGAGAGAAAGAGAGAGGGAGGGAGAGAGAGACGCTTTCTTAACAAAAGCTAAAGCAGAAAAAAGTAGAGAGACTAAAGACCTGTAAGTCCCCCTCTACTGAATTTCCATGATAGGAAGGACACCTTCATGTCACCATGATCTGAGCCCCAGCTAATCTCAGGGTCTTTAAGTCCTCTCTTTAACCTTCCCACAATGCACCTCCTCCGTATTCACGAAAAACACACTTAAGCAAGTCTCACTTTCTTCCATTACTGAAATAACAATATGAGTTTGGCAGCCCCAGAGAAAAACAAAACAAAACAAAAAAAACATTGCCCAACACATAAAACCTTGTGTTAATCAAAGCAAATTGCAGGCTGACTGAGAGAGGCCTCGGCAGAGGCTCCCCCCTGCCTCGTTAGAGGCTGAATAGAGGCTCCCCTTTGCCACGTTACCCCTGAACGCCTGCACGGCGCGCCCGACGCCCGGCGCCGCGCTCCTCCTCCGAGCTGACTGACGGTAATTAGACTGTTTAACAGCCAAACAAAGCGGATTTAGCGGTCCTGTGAGGGCCGTGCCTGTGCCAGGGAGGTGACGCCTGGGCAAATAAATAAAGCGCCAGCCCTGAGCTCCGCTCCGGCAGGTGGATTGGGCGGACTGGGCGCGTTTCGGGGGGGGGCTGTGTTTGTCGGACGCCGGGGGGAAGGCGGTGTGACCGGGTGAAGACTGCGTAAAGCAGGGAAGGGGTGTTCAGTGCCCGCGGCTACGGCTCTCTGGGAGCATGGATGCTTCAACAGCCATGAGATGATGTGTACAAAAGCGCTTTATTCACTGTGAGGGGGGGGGGGGGGGGGGGCAGGAAGGGGGGAAATTAATTGGTTACACGCACACGCACAGCAATCTCCATGACAACCTGGATTTTAATTAATATCTGACAGCTCAACTACAATGAGGGAGAAATATAAGGGTGTAATGTGTTTGGATGGTATCTTATGATTTGTGCGCGTGGATTCTGGCTCTCTGTCAGCTGTGTGTTCACTCTGGAGCCCCCAACCCCTTATTTTCATTCCACAGCAATCACAATTTTCACTAGGATTTTACAAGTGCCAAGCTGCAGTGACTACATTTACACGCACATTCATATTCTGACGTTAATCCGATTATTCACATATTCCAACTATGACATTAGTCACGTAAATGCCTTATTCCCTTAAGCATAACCCGAATAATTCCCCATTCCAGTTATAAAATATGTAGGATATTCCTCTATTAAACTGCATATTGAGTCACGTAAACACCTTATTGGGAATACTCCTCCGATAAGCTTATGTCTGTGCATGTTCAGTGTTTTGCAATAAATCTTAGGTCATAATTCATATGCTGGCTGTCATAGCTATCAAAGAAAGGCTTAACGGGGACTCAAGCATTTGCAATAATCTATTTTGCTGAGAAAACAACACAAATTAATACACAAGTGAGCATTATTACATTATTTCAGCCCTTCTCACAAATAATGTAATTTCCAGGGATATTCATGGATGTTCTTTCCAGGCCTTAATAGGGGGTACTGATTATCATGTATGCAGGGGTGGTGGTTGCGTTTCATGGTGCATGTAAATAGCTTATTCAACAGATATTTATAACCCATTATCTGGAATACTGGATGCATGTTAATGTAGTTACCGACACATAAAACTTCCATTAAACATTCGGTGTGAACATTGCTCATGAATGTTTGTTGCGGTCAAACATATCCACGGAAATGCTATATTTCTGTCGTTATATGAATACGAACGGAAATCTGCAGAGCTGGAGTCTTAAATTACTCCTGAAGCTTCCTTTACGTTGCACAGGCAGAGTGCGGAGAAGTCTGCTACAAGCTCACTGAGGTGCATTAAACTATGAGCTCCAGCTCATTCAACTGTTCAGCAGCACTCCAAGACGTATATTTGGAACACTAGGATACATTTATAAATTCAAAAATGCATAAGAAAGTCAGCAGATTTTCCACCCCTGAATGAGTCTGAAGGGAGAGATCTGTGGATTTAATCCAGATCAGATCCGCGTACATCAGGTGATACCTGGGGGAGAGCTGACAGAGTGGAAGGGGAGCATGAGGCTCTGGAGTGACAATAAGGCTGTGTAACAACTGAACATGCATCACCGTAAATGTGACTACCAGTCCACCATACCACTGACTGACAAATCCCTGACTGTGCTGTGTGCTGTCACCTCTCTCTGTCCCTCCATCCCTCCCTCCCTCCATTCCTCCATCTCTCTTCTTTCTCTGTCCCTGTCTTTCCACCCCAACCCCTTCATCTGTCTGTTGCTCTCTGACGGGAGTTATCCAGTGTTGTCATTTGTAAAGCCTTTTCAAATTTTAAATTTTTCATCTCTCCCTGTCTCCCTCGTTCTCCCTCTCTCTCTCTCTCTGTCATTCTCCCTCCGTCCCTCTCTCACTCTCTTTCCCTCTCTCTCTGCAGGGTGAGAGCAGGGTTTAGCTGCCAGTGGCGTTTCTGAGCGTCTGTGGGAAAACAGTCCCGGAGCCAATAAGATTGGGTGACAGGTGCGTCCCCGGGGAGCAGCGGGTGGCCCTCACAGCGGGCCGGCCCCCCGTTTCACGCTGCGTTCTCTGGGGAGCGAGTGGGTGGCGAGAGGCTGTCACCGGGAGAGAGCAAGGCGCAAGCGTGCCGGGGCTGCTCGAGAAAAACAAAAAACATCACTCCGAATTTGTCAACAGCTCAAACCCTTGACCTTGTCAAAAATGCACAGTAAAAATCCGGTTTTTCCCCGCTGTAGGCTGGATTGAGTAATGGGCTATACGGCGCTCGTAAAGGACGGAGGCACGGCGCGCGCGCGGCCTACACAGGACTGACCACCCATCTGGCCGGGACAGAATCTCAGTTACTGCAGTTTATAATCTGAATCCAGTGCGTTTGATTGATGTATGTTCCAAAGCCTACAGCACTGAGCCACACAGTGGAGAATTTCTCAGTCTTGTTTGGGTAAGAATCAGCGGCAGCAGCGCCTTTATGTAATCACCACATGACCGCCGTTGGAGGCAGTGGAGCGTGAAGAGTCTGTGGCTGTGCCGGATGGTGACATTACCGTAGGGGCAGCAGTGAATATGAAGTCAACTGCAGCTGTTTGGATTGTGAACATAAGGTGAGCGGTGGAGATCAGAGAAAGGCCAGTGTTCAGTGGGGGCGGACTGAGCCGGTGCAGGTGTTGAGTGTGTGAATGTTACTGAGTCAGTGCGGGTGTTTGGTGTGTGAACATTACTGAGTCAGTGCAGGTGTTTGGTGTGTGCTGTTCAGAAGGTGAGTGTCGTTCAGGAGCACGGCAGTGGTTCTGACCTCTTCAGGTTCAGGAGCGCCCAGGGGATCCCTGTCGGGGTCTTGAAGGCCGGCAGCAGCTTCTCTCCCAGCTCCACCGCCTTCCTCCTGAACACCTGCGGAGAAGGAGACCGTCTTCAGCAAGCTCACTTCCTGCTCAGTAAGAACCCATTAGAAGCTTTTCATGTATCCCAAACGCCACCCCGCTACCCACACCCTCACTGGGGGAGGTGGGGGTGGGGGGATTGCAGAAAGCCCCCGTCCTCCCCCCCTCTCACACACTCAGCGGGGTGACCGCGCTCTCTGGAGGGGCGGGGCACAATGTGTCCTGGAGGGCGCTGATAAGAGGGGGAACGATAAGGGGCAGTGAGGCGGCCCGAGCTTCTCCGCTCGCTGCAGAGCACTTCAGCCCTGGCCTGATTTCAGAGCCACCTCATGCCATGACGCTCCTAAAGGGACAGCAGCAGTCTGCTGGCAGAGCACCGCAGAAAAAGGCGCTTGTGTACCTCATGTCAGGAGTACAGGACACTGTGTGAGTGAAGCGCTGTCCTGGCCCAGAGTAATGAGAATGTAGCATGACACATCCTTCTGAGAGAAAAGAAAACCCTGAGGAACGCCACTCAGAAGAGAGACAAAACACCTTTTCAGCGGCGTTATTGAAATGAGCTCTGTACTCTGTACTTTTTTACACACGGCCCTCGGCCACAGATCGTGGCTTCTAATTACAGACTAGCAGCGAGGAGAGAGACGGGACCGTGGGGGTTTCAGGGCAGTGATCACATCGCCCTCCTCATCACTCACGCGCACAGCGCCCACTTGTCATTCCCGCTTAAACACAGGAGGAACTACAGCAAAGGGCAAGACTGAGCTGTCTGTCACAGGACAGTCTCAACGACTGCAGGAGATTGTCCTTGGGAGTTACCGTGTGTTGCACTGGATGTCCAACTCACTCTCCTGGATACTGCTGTTACATTACATTACGTTATTGACATTCAGCAGACGTTCTTATCCAGAGCACCTTGCACAGGGTTACAATTTTAACCCTTGGGTTAAGTACCTTGCCCAAGGGTACAACAGCAGTGGCCCGGCGAGGAATCGAACCGGCAACCTTTTGGTTACGAGTCCTGCTCCTTTACCGCTATACTACACTGCCGCCTCACTACGGCCACTGCTGTGACAGTAACGGGAACCCCAAAATAAAGGGAACCCCACAAATCCTTCAGCCGGCAAGCGCAGCGATCTCTACAAAACATTTCAGGTCCCACTTTATAAATGACTGGAGAAACAGATAGAGACAGCACAGCTCAGAGTAGCGTGTCCATACAGCATGTACAGTGATGTGCTGCTCAGGCGTGCTGCTGGAAGGGGCCCAGCAGGATGAAGCTGCCTCTCGGATCAGCACGCCCTCACTGTAATTCAGCCCGTGCTTTGATGCATCTTATTCTGCCCTGCTTGCTAAAGTAGGCCAAGGGTCTGTTAATCAATTCCGGGAGCCAGGCGAGGCTCTCTCGCGTGTCCTTGGCGCCTCGGAGCAAGGTCGCCCCTTTTTACCCGTCCCTCAAAAAAAAAAAAAAAAAAAAAAAACTGGGTGAGGAATTCCCCCAGCTCCCCTCTGCTCTCTCCCCGCCTGCGTTGCCGGAGCGACGTAGCCTACTTCCTGCACCGCGCTTCCTCATCAGATTACACGCCGCTCTTTTACGACGAGACGCGGAGGAACGCCGAGGCTGTAATCTCAGACCCGCTCACCGAGACGTTCGCCGGATCCATTGCAAATCATTAACGCCCCCTTCTTCCCGCGCATAGAAGGAAGCCGGCGTGCTAAGCATTGCCATCCAATTCATTTGATTAATGCCTTTAATAAAGCCGGGGGCTGGCGCAGAATAAATAAACCAGACCTCATCTGCAATCACTCAGCCGACCGTCGGCGAGGTTTACTGAGCAATTAAATAATCCCACTCCAAACAAACACGTTGGACGATTGAGTGATACCATCGCCAAACATTGTGGGACACTCGTCACCGTGAGCTTAAATACGCCTGAGTAATGGTTAAATCATACGACAAATGATGCAGCCTGGCGATAAAACCTTTGTAGCTTACACGTGTGCGTACACATGAATATGAAAACAGACATGGCACCCTCTGATGAGATCCGGCGGCTTCTGCTGTCACGGCGTATGAATATTAAAAGGACTTATTGTTAGAAGCGCGCACGTACGCTTTCGGCATTGGATACAGACAGCGCTGTCTGTCTGCTTACCGCGAGTCCCGTCACTCTTCAGCACAGGCCTGATTGCGTTCCACTCAGAGTGCTCTCACAAACCGCAATAAACACTCCTTTTGAAAGCTGACAGGAGTGCGTTCACATGAGTGACTGCCGTGTGCGAGAACCTGTCTATTTGCGTACGGCGTGAATCGGCGGGGACTCGTTTTTGGAGAGGAGAAGGAGGCGGGAGGCTATAAATAACCCGCGCGGTCCGAATCGTGCTCGGAACGGCACAACAGGTGCTCAAATCGCCGCCCAGTGACAGAGTGTTTAAAGTTACAGGGGGAGGAGAGAGGAGAGAGGGGTGTCTGCGCGTGTGTCCTGGAGGTGCGGAGCGGCTGTCAGAGCGGAGGGGGGTTGAGCTAACAGCCCCTGCGCTTTGGGGGCCTGCGCACGGTACGCGGTGGGCGGGGGCGGGGCCTGGACACGCCGCTAAAGAAGATGAATTACCGAGCGGGCGGGGGCCCAAATTACTCCGCGCGGGTCCACGGGGACGGCACTGGCAGGGCCGCCGTGGCCCCGTCCCGCTCCGCTCCGGGGTGAGGGGATGAGGCAGGAGGGGCGGGGGATGGAGGAGGCAGATGTGCACCTCCAATCCCTGGTCCCAGTGCTGCTGAGGGATTCCATCACTGCTGACATGCTGCCAAGTGCTTATTACACTCTGCTGTCCAGCCTGGACCCGCAGCTGCCGCAGAGGCTACAGTTAAAGCTACAGATGAGGACACTGTTGAGGCTGGTGATGCAGCCTGGCACTGCAGCAAGAGAGCGGGACTTGTAACCTGAAGGTTGCATGTTCACATCCAAGCTGGAACGATGCCATTGCCCTCAGAAGCAAGGTATTTGAATGCAGATACTTGATTTTCAACAGATGTAGAATGTAGACTATGTAACTCACTCTGGTTAAGGGCATATAAATGATGGAGAAACAAAAATTCCAAACAACAACGCATCACTGCACCAGTAATCATAAGCTGCCCTTGTCTGGAAGAGGGTGTCTGCTAAAAAACGCTGACAACAGAGGATGCATGATAAGTGTACTACAAGCAGCATGGTGTGTGGTGACTGAAATATAATAAAGAACACTGAAAACTCAGAACCTCTTAAGAGAGGGATGCAGGATTGGTGGTAGGTGCCGACAGCACGCTTCTTATCACCCAGCATGGTGCTGTGAGAAGCTTCCATTAAACTGCCTTTTTGGGAGGGACCTAATTGTTTTCGCTCGCTTTCCTTTGCGCGGACTGACACTTCCTCAGAGAGTTTCTCTTCCCTGTGAAATAATTCCTTTCCAGAGATGAACTGCTCGGATTTTTACACCGCGTCGACAGCAGAGTGGCGCGTGTGCGGATATGCTCACATCGTCCGCTGCGGCGCCTCACAGGGAACGCAATCAGCTCACAGCATCCTGAGCCAAATACTGTTGTGAAATATTAATTGCAGGGGGGGAAAAAAAACACACCTCAGTCAGATCAGATCTGGCTAAGGCTGTAAAACATTGCGCCGGACAGCAGAGGTCAAACTGCATCACTAAATGAAATCCCGAACGCAGCCGGCGAGGCACACTGTCCCATTTTATTTACGGCTCTATGAATCACGGCGCGAAACGCGGCTAATGAGCGGCCCACCTTTCCTGCACCGGGAGGAAGGCGGAGAGTCGCCTGACCGCAGTGAGGCGCACTGCCTTCTGGGTAGAAATGTCAAATCGCAATTGACAAGTCGGTCTGGTCCCCCTTTCCTAACGAATAAACAGAGCCGTGCAACAGAAGTGAATTAACTCCTGTCTATTAGTGAAAAGGTGTCCTCACTAAAACACCTTATCTGCCTTATCTGCCTCTGCCAAGTCCCTGAACTGCTGCTGAAGTGGATCTCCCCACTTAGTCAAACCCAGGGCCTGCTGACGGCTCACAACAGACTCAATCAGTGCCTGGTTTTCCTGGGAATGGTGAAAAGTGCAGGGTAGTCACCTGCAGCCCTGTCAATCACTCCAGCATCCTGTTCTACCACTGAACCTCCACACCCCACGGGGGCAGCATCCATATTCCTGGCAGCTCCTTAAATGAAGGACGTGGAGCCATTTGATCAGTTAGATCCATCCATCAGATAAGACACGAGGACACGCAGGAAGACGTGCTGTCAGGGGGGATTTTAGGCCCTACAGCCCCATCCATATTCTGAGACACAGAGGCAGAAGGCAGCCTTGGGGAAGCTGGAGGCAAAATGCTATACAGCTTCAGGACGTCCATGGACAGACGACCAGGGAAACTTATGACAGAGCACGCTCAGAGTGAAGCAGTGGGTCTTAGCTGACAAAACGCTGCGACCGATGCGCTTTTTTTTTTTTTTTTTTTTTACTCAGGCTAAAACACGGACACCTGAGACCCGGCGCCGCGCGGCGCACTGCCTCCCTAACAGCCCTATCAATAACTGCTGTCTAATTGTGACTAAGAGCCGCTCCGCCGATCCCAAGGAGCCCTGAAGAGAGGACCGGCCAACAGCGCCTGTCGCCTGGTGATTAACGGCTCCAAACTTTTTTAAGTGTTTCAAAAGTCATTTACATGAGGGGTGGGGTGGGGGGCGGGGGAGGATTATCTGAACGCTTTTAATTTCTTTGAGAAGAGAGCATTAAGTTTCCTTCCCGGAGTATGTGCCGGTTACGCCGTAAGCAGTCCGGTGTACTTCCAAGAACCTCAGTGATGTGCGAAATCTAGTAGGGAAAGGGTGGGGGTGCAAACAAAGAAAACAGCTTGCAAAAAAAAAAAAAAGGGCAGTGAAACGTTCCAACAGGATGCGACTCCAGGCGAGCTAACTCCTGCAGAGGGCTACAATTTCCACTCCAGAGTACTGGCAATATTAAAGCATAGCCTTTGAGAGGGAAAAAAGAAGATCCAATCAAGGCCCAGTTTCACACAGAAGCGCATGAATGTTAACTAATAAATCTTGATCTAAGTACAGGTTCCCCACGCGGGGAGGGGCCCGCCTGATTGCGGGACGCGGCATGGCACGTCTACATGACAGCCTATCACTTTGCGGCGCGTCCCGCTCATCAGTTACGCCGCAGTCGCCGAATAAGAACCGTGGGAGGAGAGGGCGAAAGCGAGCGAGCTCATTATCTTCTGCCGACTTGTTAGTTTGTATCGATTGGGGGGAAAAAAAAAAACGCGCCTGGCAAAGAAGCAACGGAGACTCGTCCAGATAATTGTGTTTCACTCGTCAGTGCATTTTCTTTAATTAATTCATTCTACCCTAATGGCGGGGTTACTCCGAAAGGCACGCGCCGTAGCATGACGGGGGCCGTGCAGAAATAATTGATTTTCTCAAAAGCCGGGCGGACGTCTTTATTATGTCACGGATACACTGTGACACACCGCATTGTGCTCCGTCTAATGAAAGATGAATGGACAGGTGGAGAGACTGGAGACCTGGGCTCCTGTTGCTCTGCTTGTGCTGGGACAGGATGGGAGGCGCTACAGGGGGGATCAGTCACGCATTAAGACAGCAGCGGGACGGGACAATGCAAGCAAAAGCGCGCGCTGAAAGACAGAAAGCGAGGGGGGGGGGACAGAAAGAAAGAGAGAGAGAAAGGAAAGGAGAGAAACGGAGATAAAGGAGAAAAAGAGACTGACATTTCAAGCTTTTTACTCAACCACCATGTCTTAACATGTCGTTAAAACTGTTCATTTCATCAACTGTTCATTTTCATTCATTTATCCCAAGAAAAGATGCAACCACATTAGCAATCATCAGAGCTCTCCCTCTATGTGACACCTGAAACAGCAGCCATCCCTGCTTAGCCAGTATGACACACAATGACTCAAGTACTCCCTCCAATTTCCTAGCCCATCAGTGCCCACTCACCCCGACTATGAACCTCCAGAGAACCTGGAGACCACAGAGCAGGGCCTCACTCTTGCCCCAGTTCACCATGGCGGGTGACAGACTCTCATGCCAGAGGCTGTCCTCCAAGGACTTTAGGTCGTCACCAGCACGGCTGTATCATTATCTGCGTAAGATGACACAGTGATGTCTTCATCCTCATGCATCAACACCAGTTACACCACCCATTTTAAGCCAATAGGTGCCCATGCATACAGTGACTTGACCCATGGCAGAAAAATTCCCCAAAACAGAACAGCTTTAAAGTAGTGAACAATGCCATAATCTAGCTGCCCAGGCCTGAACAGATTTAATATACAGTATCTCTTAACAAAACAAGTAACATTTTGTCAAGATAAACTTTTCAAAAATATCTTGTAATCTGAACTGAGTAATGTCACTGTTCGCCAGTTCTTCAGCAGACAAGACAAGAGTCAAGACAGGATGCTAACAGCTAAGAGGAACCTCTCACTTCTAAAAGGTCTGTCCCAATGAAATCCTTCTGAGCCTCACAAAGACCTCAACGGAGCTCCAAAACTGTTTGCAAGCAGTCCATTCACCCCTGTGGCCCGCCCCAAGGCCATCTTCTGGATGACCTCCGTTAGCTCCAGCACGGTCACAAGCATTGGGAGGCTTTGACGTACTGCCTCTGCCAGCGGAGCACCCCTCCTCTCCACTCTGTAGAGCAGTGAATAATGGTGCACAGCCACCTCCAGCGTTTCCCCAACATTAGTAGACATCTGACCACTTGAGAGACGGAGGAAATGCATTTGCCTTTCCCGGGAGCATCCGTCTTCCCTAAGAACAGGAATCTAAGCTTGTGCAAGGTTCCCCTTTGTCTTCTGATGTAGAAAAGTGTATTTTTGTATTTAGGTACGTGGCAAGACCATCCAGTTTTCACCGACAGCGTACCAGCCCTCCCTCCATCCTCCTAATCCTAAACTGCAGGTCCGCTATGATTCTTGCTTTTCCCCTCATCCAACCAATAATCCCGTTTCCTTTCTCCACCTACCCGAAAACCACTGTTGATTACATTACATTCATTTAACAGACTCTCTCATCCAGAATGACTCCCAGCACAAAAGAACAGCAGTGTATCCATTTAAGTTGAGTGAGCAACAGTGTCAGACCAGGCTAACACTCCCAGACCTGTGAGTGTGAGCATAACACTATTCAGGCCCTACCCCAAGATAACTTGTGCAACCTGACTAGATAAGGGAAGCCAAGTATACTACCATACATCAGTCACTAGATCACAGAATCCAAAACAATACTGCAATACTACATGCAAAATAAAATTTCCAACAGAAGGGCTCATTTCAAAGGAGGCTTACATTAAATTGCCCGTACGCCTGCCGACGGGGGTCTGGCGAAAAAAAAAAAAAAAGACAGCCGCCGTGATGAGGTGATGATCAGAAAAACGAACTGGAATGCTAAACGCGTTCACAGCCCCGCTGTTATGATGCACAGGAAGGGATATTCAATCAAGCCTGGCTGGCCTCTATCACCTGCCGCTTCCAGCCGTGAATACCGCCCGGCAGATGGATTCTGTGTCCGCCAAATGTCTACAAGACAGCGCTGGATTAGGACACCAGCCAGCGGCAGCGCACACAGGACTGTGGATGAGGCTCCTCCCAGCTTGGCTGCATTGTGAAACCTATAGTGCAATTCCAACCACCCCCCCAATGCCAAGAACGCTATCATGATTAACATGTATGATTTCTTGCTGCAATCAATGAGAAAACCTCTCCCTACTGTGAACAAGATAAACCATGAGCAAGCGACCCCGACACACTTCCTTTATGGATACAGCAATCTCTAGACTGGTGACAAAAAGAACTGTCACACCCAAACTCAATTCCTCTTTCCACCAAAGCCCCCAGTCAACCTCATTACCAACAGGACTGTTGTTTCTGAAAAGACAAAGCAATTTCAGATATTCAGGGAACAATCCCCACTACCTCTCATCTCTGTCAGTATTAAAAAATAGAGCCTGTGCGTAGTCCATGAGGAGTAGGAGGGAAAAGATCAAACAAGGGAACTGAGAAACAGACACCAGGAAAAGGTGTACTGAAAGTGACTTATTCAACTCACACCCCTGCCTTACACACAGCTGTGTCCCATCTCCTAAGCAGAAAACACTTCCACCCTGAAGGACTGCTCAAATCAGCCATTTTAGAGATTTTCTGAGGTCTGTAGAAACACTTTTTCCCTTTAGAAGAATTATCTGAAAGCGCCATGTACCACCAAATAATTTAAAAATGGATTTATTCTTAAATATGGAGCCAAATATGAATATGAAATGAATTCACCCGAACTGAGGGAAAGAGGGAGAACACAGAGCGTGCATGAGACAGAGAGAAAGAGAGAGAGAGAGAGAGAGAGAGACAGACAGACACAAGCTAATGGTGGATACTGTTTCTGTGTGTGTCGTGCAGGGTTTCTTATTCTGAGCCTCCCTGGATAGAGTAATGCTACCCGCACCAGGCAGCGTCTGTGTCATTCAGACGGAGAGGAGTTGCCAGGAAATGACATGCGGTCTGGGAGGAGTGAGGGAGAGAAGAGGCTTTTAGCTCCTGCCGAGCAAACGCTCCACGTTCCACTGGGGAGCCGGGATGTCAAGGGCGATAAAGCGGATCGGACCAGAAGCGCCGGCCCCGGAGACCCCCGCCGACCCGGCCGCTCGCTCAGAACTTTTTGTTCTGGCTCCGGATGCCTGGCTGGGCTCCGGCGCCAAACGGACCTTGCTGTCCGCGGGCGGCCCGGGAAGAACATCACCGATCCTGTCGTAAGGTCCGCCGTTACACCGCTCGGACGCCACGAAGTGCAGCTAACGTGGCGCTGAAAGTGTTGTGTTTCTCCGTGTGGAGATATCAACCCCTCGGCAGGGCTCTGAACTGGCACGGCATGAAGGGATCTGCAGTAGCAGGTCAGCCCTTGCACCTCACCACACCTGACCAACACGTAACACACACTGCTGCTCCAGGCCCCGAGAGGCGGTCCGCACACGGAAACCCGCGGACGGCGAAGTCGCCCGTCGTCCCCTTTGTGCGGAGATGAAAACGCTCTTATCGGGGCCCTGTTACGGGAACACAATGGACGGGGCGGCGTATCGGTTTCACGCGAGCGTAGCGGATGGCACGCAGGTTTCAGATGTCACTGCCGGTGCTGTGAGAGAGAAAGACAAGCGGCTGACAGGGGACAGTACCACAGCAGTAATAGAACGACAGAGAGAGGGAGGGAGCGAGAGGGGGAGGGAGAGAGAGGGGCACTTTCTGACTTTTAAGCCTCCTCTATTTAGACATGGAAACCAAAAGAGCTCAATAGACATTTCCATTCATCAACTGAAATAAGGAAACACAGCTAAAAAGAAAGAGGGGGGGAGAGAGACAGTGAGAGGAAGAGAGAGAGACAGAGACAGAGACAGAGGGAGGGAGCACACTGGGAGAAAATGTCAGCTCTCACTTATATTTACAGACTGCTCTTTTCACCTTCTTCAATCAGCTGAAATTCCTAATGAACACAGCTGGCAGTGAGGGGCCCGGAGGTGTGAATTAAGCCTTGTCAGAACAGCTGGCAGAGAAGAGGACAACCACAAACAGGAGTAGGTCACACAACCATGTCTTTTTAACACTCCAAAAGTTTCTTTCACAAACAGCCTTAATGGCTGGTTCATGGCTGGTTCATAATTGATCACTACTGAGCTACAGTATTTGTGGACACCCATGCTTTGCACATTGATTTTTGCATCATTATGAAAAAGGCTTTGGCACACACACAGACATACTGAACATGTGAGAGATCTATACAGACATAAACAGCGCACATACAGGCAAGCACAAACACAATGTACAAGCACAGGCATTTGACAGGCATACTAACTCCAACACAATACGCGGGCAGGCACTAAGAATGTAACAAACTGATTACAATGAAGGCATTCCGACTGTACAAAGGAGACCATTTCATACGGATCCCCGTAACAGCTGATAACCTGAGATTGACAGAATAGACTGAATATCAAATTTTCCCCTCGCCTGATGAGAAGTGGATGTTCCCCCTTGGTACATGCAATGAGTGGCCTGGCTGACACAGCATAATGTTACACTCCGCACCTCTGACTACCAAAGGGAAATGGGGTAATTTACATGGAAAATTGCGCCGGTTGTAGGAGGCTTGCCAGAAACTCTGCCATCCGATGAAAACATGCTGCTTTGACATGATTGAGCTTTGCAGTGTTCTGCTTATGCTGATTTCCTGCCATGGACAGGTAGGAAAATCATATTTTTCTCAATACACAGCTAGACCATACCCTGCTGAGTTTCCCCTCACACCAGGCGGTGTAGTGTCAGTCAAGCCTAGTGCTCCAGCAGACATTCAGCCAAATCCAACACGCTTCAGCCTAGCATGCGTTTGCATCGTCTGCGGGCTACGAAATGACCAGTCCGCCCTTTTCAATCTAACAGGAGCTACCCATAATTCCCAGGTGCTTGAACAGAAAAAAACTGCCTGGCAAAGACTCAGATATGAACACATAACTATACAGGAACAGGAACTATAACACGCTCCCTATGCCTTAACCAACATCTTTTTTAATAAATTTGCCATTAAAATGAGCGGCCATTAAACGTCATGAGCTTGCATTAAGCTGGCTCCTGCTTGGTAAGACCATTACATGCAGGACAAGAAGCTTAAAAGATACAGATTCAATGGTGCATCATTGGCTCGTTTCTGTCTGCACACGACACTACAGGGTAAAACCCGAGAAGGCACAGGAGAGCGGACAGGTTTTAACTTCAACACCTGCGGTGACCTTTAAAACGGGCGGGCGCGGAGCAGAGATTCGGAGGATTGTGCGGCCTCTGAATTCGAGCCGCAGCACAAAGCGGGCTGTCAGACGCCATCCCCTCAGATCTCCGGAGGACACCGCTTCCTGTTTTAACATCCGGCGAAAGAGGCTAACCTTTAAAGACTCCACATCACATCAAAAGGGACGCACTGGGACTCCAGTGGATTCTGATATACTGACACAGGGAATAAATATAGAATGAGCTGATGTAATTGGTACGTAACTCCTGCAGAAAGTGTTAGTAAATAGTCTGAAGCAGTATAAATATTAATATGGCCCCCAGGGTAATATACGGCTTGGCTGATATCTATGCTGAGCAGGGCCAGGCCTCAAACAGAACAGAGCCTGTGTTTAGCTCATGCGTTCCAGGCAGGGAGTTGGGGAAGGTGTGTGCCTCTGTGAGGTCTGAGCTCATTTAAGAGCCCTGGCTTTGCCCAGGCCCAAGGGACCGTGTACTGCCTCTCAGCGCTTCAGACTGTGAATGTGATACAACATTTAACTATTTCATAATTTATCACAGAGAGAACACCACACCTGGGAAACACTGTGGCTCTCTCGGCTGGCGGGACCATGAGATTAACAGCCGGCAATGTCAGAGCTTTCCTTCGCTCAGAGGCTTCCTACGTTAAACAAAGGGCTGTTAACACCCAGAGACCATCAGCTGCCCTCATTGCTTTCACAGTCGGGACAACAGATGATGATGATGCAGTTCTACTTACGGAAAACCGAATGTGCAGCCTGTCTATCTGCCAAAACCAGCTTCACCAGGCTTGGCATTCAAACGGTTAACTCTTCTGCCTGTACCCCACCCACGTCTCTGACTAATGGCTAATATGGCTAATGAGGTGATGTAGAGGCAAGCAGGCTAAGGTACTTAAGCATTTCATGGTTAGTCATGAATGCATCAACAAATCAATCATGACTAACCACAAAATGCTTAAGTTTCTTAAAATGCTTATATGTTTTAGAATAAAATGCTGTTCTTCTAAAATGTATGCATGTATATGTCTTTATACATGTGCAATGTTACTGGTTTTGTTTGCAGGACACCCGGTTATTTAAAGAGCAAATAAAGCAGGAAGCTGAGTGAAGTGAGACATGCAGAAATGCAGCCGATTCCTCTGTTAGGGACAGGGAGCACGCGCCCGCCTCACAGGGGGGAGGGCCCGGCGCTAGAATTTCTGGCCAGCGCGAGAAAATCGCCCAGCAATCCCGCCGACTTGTCAACACAGTGTAAACTTTAAAGCCTCTCAGTTTCACGGCTGATAAGGCTATCTTAATCTGCAGGAAGTCTCTGCCAATCTGCGACCCTGCTGCACGCACCGCTTTTTGCTTGTGTCAATCCACCGTGGCTCTTATATAAGCAAATACCCCCGCAACAAAAAACATGAGACTTCCTTTCCCCCTGCTAAAGAAAAAGCAGATATATCAGGCTCGGGAGACAAGGAACAGAACGCCGCCACGGCCGACCGACAGATGAGAAACGGGGGGTTTCTGCCGTTTCTCCGCTCCGGTTGTGAAGAACAGATTGCTAATAGCGCTTAACGCTAATGCTGAGAGGAGAGGTCGAAAATAACGCATTCTATGAATACAGGGGATTATGGGCGTGGCCTCTTGAGGCGTGTGTGTGGTAATTCCATTAGTAGGGTCTGAAATGTGGCACATGAACAGAGACAGACTAAGGAGGCCCTTCAAAAGCAGACTTGTCAGGCAGCTTCTGAATGCACCCGCCTACTCCCCACGCTGGAAACACGTGCTACCGGCCTGACAGCACAGCAACTTTCACAACTCTTCCCAGCAGAGTTGGGCCACCAGACAGTGACATAGCATATCTTAGGTTTTGTGCAAAATGACAAAAATGCAACTGTAACAGGGGCCGGGCTGCACACTCATTGTGACACTACAAATGAGTATTTTGTTGCCCAACTACAGCCTTTTATGCAATGGTAATTGCACAATGACACTAAGCAGCGTCTGGGGGAAATGAAGGAATTTTCAAGCAGC
This sequence comes from Megalops cyprinoides, assembly GCF_013368585.1. Lineage (NCBI taxonomy): Eukaryota > Metazoa > Chordata > Actinopteri > Elopiformes > Megalopidae > Megalops > Megalops cyprinoides. The sequence continues at coordinate 16,605,577 of NC_050599.1, forward strand.
AAAACTCATCACTATCATTTAACAGAATCGATAATGGACTCAGTGCAGATGCATTAAAATAAGTTCTTAGTAGCTAGCCATGCTTCACTTTTTCAGGCACCAGACAGCCACAATGAAACCTCTGTCCACTTAATCTAACAAAAGGATAATTAACAATTAAGTAGGCATTGATTTTCAGTTTCTCTGAATAGCATAACAAGATATACGCCATTACAATAAGCGAGTGATGGCCAAAGTGTTTTTTTAAAACCTTTTGTTTATAGAGGACGATTCGACATCCTCCATTACCTCCAAAACTGAATGAGTTACCATGGAAATGGGTCCTCAAAAGCACCCTACTTAAAGGAAACAAATACAGAGGGGGCACCCACAAAGAACTTTCACAAACGTTTTTGACAGGGGTGTGACGCCTGGTCTCCAGGATGTTGGGGCAGAGGAATGGAAGGAAGATGAATGAAGGAATATTTTGCCGGAAAGGTCACAACCTCACTTCACTGAATAGGTGAACAGATCCAGTCAGACACATTCTGGACTCCACCTACCTCATTCCATGTGCGTTTACCAAAGAGTTCACACCACTGTGCATGCTGTATGTTTGGAAATATTCCACTGTACATACTGTGTTTACTGTGTAGTAAAGCACTGCTTTACTATATTCCTTAATAAACAGGGCTGTGAACAGCCACTTGACTTTACTTGTGGTATACCAGCTAGAGGGGGCAGTCTGATGAAGAATAACTTCGGCACAGAGGTACACTGGTCACCCACCCCGCAAACCTCTGGACCGAATAAGAGCTAGAACGAACTGCACGACTCTGCAAAAACCCTCTGCATCAGCAATCACCTCAGTAACCCTTTGCAATCAGCTCAGGGACAGGCTGAGTGACTCTGTCTGAATAAGAAGGGTCATATCTTTGCAGGGCCGCGCCAGCCAATGCAGCCACTTGCAGCTGCTCTCCTTTGTCGGTGGCTGGGTTTACCCGCATTGACTGTATTAGGCAAGAAGGTGTTTGTTGTGTGCGAGCTTTACACTGTAAATCTTACTCTCTCGTAATGATTTGGTTGAAGATAATACAGGCTATGCCGTTCTGGAATAGTTGGGCAAATGGATACTTGCTAATCTATTTTTGTGACTATAGGCAGGATGTGTAAGCAAGCGGTTTAGAAACATTTCCTTTTGTTAATGCATTTTAGTACAACAACTCTGTAAGTCTGTGTTTACCTGAGTGTCTATTTCAAAGAATGTCTTGCTTTGCTGATCTAATTAATAAGTATATGTGAGCAGGCGAACAGTCGTGCACTCACACCCACCTATAAATGTCCACAGCAGCAGAGACAAAGGGGTGATGTCATCAGCTAAAGGGTTCACAGACGCTGGGAAAAGATTTTCTGCCATGGGAATGTGAAGTATTTCAGAGAGGAACACTGTTTACAGAGAGAAGAAATACATTCTTGTCACCGACTTCCATATAAACCACATTACTAAACACGCTGCTTAAACCTCAAGATATCGGATATTAATCCCTCCTGAAATAATCCTCTCCTCAGAGGCCGATTCTAGTGCTCCCAATATCTGAAATGTGGCCGGTGAGTTAAGAGTCCCATCCAGCCACCGAGTCGCAGGCTGAAATGAGTTTCTGACTTTTTCCCCCCATCGCGCTGATGGAGCTCCTCACCCGAGCCTTACAGACAACAGCTCCAGCACCAGCGTTTCTCATTAAAAGCAACACAACAAGAACGCAGTGAATCAAACAGAGAGAGCACTCCACTGCGTGAAGGGTCTCACATTTCAACTCAATTATGAGGCTTTCAGGAGGGAAAAAAAAAATCTATATATATGATTCTTGAGTCGTTTGGCGACAAAGCATGGAATTCGACTGTGTCACATTACAGAAGAAAAAAAAGGAGCAATTTTATACTTACACGAGTGAGCGGTAGAACGGCGTATGGGGGATGACGGGAAAGGAAATAAAAATAACTTCTGGAGGTGCTTATAAATGCTTGAAATCGCAATCAGCGCACAAATTCATAACAGCAATTTTCATCTTTCTATATACTGTAGGGCGCTGCTTCGTTTGTCATCATAAAAGATGATTAGCATAGAAACGAAACCAAAAAAAAAGAAAAAAAATCAGGCTGCATGGGATGCTCTTCAATGCACTGTGCCAAGGTGAAACCATTTTTAACTTCCCTGAGAGAAATTTTAATTACCTGCTTGTCACCTAATAATTACAGTATGTGTTAGACTCAGAAAAGATACAGACTGAGAATAACATTTTCAGTGTGTAGGACTTACAGCTATCAGCAGAGGAGAGGCAATAAGATCCATATTTAAGATCTCAGTCAAGCAGCCATCCCCTGTCCCGCACTGTCACCACGGCGTGCTTGACGAGGCCGAAAGCTATTAACGAGAGAGCTTTATCCTGGCAGCTTCCCCCCTCAGAGTGACACAGGGCCAGGTAGCAAATCTCTGCTGCGGTCTCTTGTCAAACATTATCTGTGATCTGCGCATCGGTCCTGTCCTGTGCTTAAACACCGTACCCTGTTTAACCTTTAATGACAGAACACCCTCTGCATTTAAAAAAAAAAAACCCTGTCATTCCAGATGCTGCGTCCCATCACCACAGACAATCCAATTCTGAGACGGCAAATATCAAACCATAAACAAAGACGTGGCTGCTCTCACCCTCCCGCTGATCCGCCATCTAGGAAATCGCGGCGACTTTATCCGCCGTGTTTGCCTCTGGAGCCTTCATCTGCGGAACCCTTTTACGATTTATGATGCCTGTGATTTAAGGACTTGGCAGTTGAGGATACTTGCCTTGATGAATAAGGTAAAAATCAGCCTAAGGTCAGAGCCTTTCTTTGAAATCTCACTCCTCGCTCCTGGTAATTATTTCCCTGAGATATTTCACCCGTACCCTTTTCACCCTACCCCTCACTCTTGTCAGGGAGTTGCGGTCACGTGTCACTGAGAAACTGTGCCGTTATTTTCCCACTTCCTTTTTTTAAAAAAATGCAACGTGCCGTACCACTACAACACGGCGGACTACAGCGGACGCTCCCGCTGGGGACTCGGTCACATTCTTATATTTCTAGCGGTGTGGTTAGCGTGGCACTGATAACATTCAAAGCACACTGTAAAAGCAAACAGCCATTAAATCATAATTATATACCTTAGTCACGCGCTTGGAATTCAGGAGGAATTTCTGCACAACTATTTGAAAGGAGCTTTAAAAAGTCACGATATCCCTGTGGATTTAAATAAAGGTTTTTGGCGCATGTGACGCCTCACATTTCACTGGCCTTTTGGAGCAGATGTGAGAAACATTCAATTAAATTAAAACATTAAACATTAGCTACACAGCCAAGTACATACGGAGAGCTGGTCCCAGTCCTGAGCAGAGACTATGGGCAGGCCTGCACGACACCTTCCCTGGACAGATAAGCATAACCTTCCCTTATCACGTGGCCCTTTGGAACACCTGTAAATCTCTCATCCAAAAGCAGACCAGCTGACCTGTCCATATGAAGCGGGAAAGCAGTGTGTGGAGGTGCTGCTGTATATGTAGCAGTCTGCTGCACAAAGATAGCCTGTTCCTCTTCCAGCCTCTGTTCTAGTTTTTTTCTTAATTGTATAATTCATAAAACAAAATCAAACAGATCCCTCTCTGTGTGGGAGGGCTCCTGAGGTCTCTCCGGTCCGTGTCTGCGTTTCAGATGCTGATCTGATTACACATCAGGACATCAGCGAACGAGCACACCTCAGGAGTCATCGGGCACGGGCCACCCTGACCATGACACAAGGCCCCGTCTCCCCGCCTTTGACTTTCACAAAGGAAGAACCAGGGAGAAAAAGCAGCAAAGCACACAGGGACTGATGTGTTTGACTGCGCAACGCAGCACTTAACTGCAGCAAGGCCTGGAACAGATGTGTCAGAGCACAGCCATACGTCGGGAATCTCACAGGAACAGCACAAACAGGGCCCACATTGAAGCCCTACAATATGCCAGCCAGAAAGAGCAGCAATCTCACTAATTCAAAATCCTGCTATGCCCACTCTATATGGTAGCAGTCAAAAGTCTGGACACACCTACCCATAGAACGGTTTTTCTTCATTTCCACATTTTAGAATAATAGTAAAGGCATCAAACCTATGAAATAACACAAATGGAATGATGCAGTGGCCAAAACTGTGTTAAACAAATCAAAGCTATCTTATATTTTAGATTTTTCAAAGTAGCCAAAAATATTTTAAAAAATTGATTTTTTTTTTTTTAAGAAATTTATACATAGACAAATATAAATAGTGAAGTTGATGCCTAAGAAACAAAATTTCGAGCAATTTTAAGCGTAAGTCTTTAGATCAACGCTGAATGCATGTTTCCCGTTATCTTAATCGGGTGTGTCCAAACTTTTGACTGGTACTGTACATCTCCCACAACCTGTGTACCTCACTGATAACAGTGCGGCAGTTCCATTCAACCCTTTCGCCTGACCGCTTTAACCTCACGATCCTCATGACTTCTTAATGAGTCTTCCACCACGGTAGGGAAGATCCACACAGACAGCCAGTGCAGCGCTGCCCTACCTAAATGAACCTCCACGTGAGAATACCAACAAGACTGAGCTGCCGGGACGGCAGCGGAGCAGGCTTTGGCTAACGTTACTACATTATGCTAAATGCCAATAATGTAAAAAAAAAAAAAAAAAATTACATTATTGTTATTTAGGAGATGCTCCTATCCAGAGCGACTTACGCAGCTTACAATGTTATCCATACAGCTGGATATTTACTGAGGTAATTGTGGGTTGAGTACCTTGCCTGAGGGTACAACAGCAGTGCCGCAGCAGGGAATCGAACCAGCAAACTTTTGGTTACAAGGTCTGCTACTTTCCACTACACCACACTGCTGCCCCACTGCGGCTAACAGAACAACAGGTCATGTGAACGCTTAGAAACCAATGGGCAGAACAGACCTTTGAAAGGAGGGATGAAGATGATGCAACTGCAAATGTTGCATGCGGTACTATAAGTCCTCTGTAATAACACATTTTTAGACACCTAGGAGGGATTCTAGTCCAGAAACCAGCCTTATTGCTTCCACAAATCTGTTCTCCTATCCCAGAGAAAGGTAGCACTGAGACTTATTGATCGCCCTGGACGAGTCTGCATGAATAAATATGTCCTAACGCTGACCTTTCGGCACACACACAGACAGGCAAACCAGCCCTTTATCAATCCGCAGAAGACAGCGCAGCAGAAATAAAGGCATGCATTAAAGCAGCTCATTCTGAGGAAGCCGCCGCCTCAACCATCGACATTTCAAGCGGAAAACATTATGCAGGTTGGTGAAAACGCCTCTCGAATGAATCTCAGAGGTGAGTTATTGGGGGCATCAGAGTGCTATAACACCAGGGACATTAAGAGTGACAGTTCTACTTAGCAATCACAACCATTTGGCACTTTTACCCTTCAGATCTCAGATGGAGAGAGGTTTGTGCCAGAGCCAGAATCAAGAGAACCATGAGGACTCCAAACTCCACCTTTGGCTAAAGAGTTCAGTTCCAGGCCCTTGCCAAGCTGTTGAGGAGCTGAGGAGTTCCATCATGAAGGAGTTTGTGTTATGGGCTATTTGGTGGCAGGGATTGGATTTCCAATAAAGTCCACAGACATCCATAACCTGATACCATTGACTATCTTTGATTGTGTGCAGACATGCAAAGCCTACTGGGATACATAGGAAACAAAAGCCCTTTTGTTAAAACAGCTTTGGCTTGATTTGATCAACGCTGCTTTATAAGACCAGTACAAATTAAACCCATATGTGTCCGGAATAACTGAACCAGCTAAAAGTACATTGGTTATGAGTATTTCAGTACAGTGGGCACTGGGCTGTGTCTTTCCATTAGGCATTCAAGCTGGTTCTGCAGCTGCCACTGAAATGATCACCCCTGGCATCATCCTACCAAACTGAATGGAGGCATCAGAGCTAGACTTACTGTCAGCACACACTGCAAATGTTAATATGGCTCATCTCAGTCCGCCCCCCCCCCCCCCCCCCCCCCCAAGTAAGTTCACCTGCAGCATTTAGCACAACAAGCAGGCAGCAAACAGACTGTTTCCATCCACAGCTCTCAGGTTTTGATTGCATCCTCCTAATTGCTTTTAATCTAATTGTTTTCTGTTTCTAATAGGTTTCTTGGGATTCTATTGTTGATGGTTGTTTACTGACAGCCTGGCAATCTGCAGAACAGGAAGTATTACATAAAGATTAATCATGAGAAGCCGCGAGAAACACGGAGCGCTGATGTGCCGGGTAACACCTTCCTTCGGCAGGGGCACTTTATCTCCCCGTTCTTGCGCTTTAATAAAGTTTGTAAGTATTCGCAGCCTCTGGGAGTTGCGGTCCAAACATTTTCCCTTCTTTATGCAGAGGTTAATTGAGTCCGCGGACCAGGCAACCCCACTTGTTATTTGAAAACTTCTTCGTGTTCTGCTGATGCGCCAGCGCCGCCGCTATTGGGAAGATTACAGCATCCGCCATCGCGCCGCCGTACCGCTGAATTAGCGGCATTTGCAATTCACACAAATTTCATGTGCAATTCAAATAAAGCAGCATGTTTGCATATGGATATGATGTCCATGCTAGACACCACGAGACCTTTTCACTGCTCGCTCTGTGAGATCCTATCACAGAGCCGCTACGGCTCCATTCGACTGGGAGAAAGGTGCTCCTCTGGAGTTTTACTGATCACATCACCAATACATGAAATAAACAAACAAAACAGGAAACTGCTTTGAATAGTAGAAGAGCGAGCAAAAAAAAAACAAAAGAAATACAGCAGCGAACCAGACAAAAGAAAGGAACCACGGGGCAGTCTGGCCTTCCCCACTAATGGCCCACACACTTCCTGTCCAGAGCAACGGAGCTCATACCTTCCAGGGGGGCAGACGGCTTCAATGTGCCACTCGACGCGCTGCGCATCAGTCATTAAGGCAGGCATAGCAACATGTACGCCGCTTAATTAGAGATGAGAACAAATGCAAGCGCTTACAGTAATAGGCAATGTCTTCTGACATAAACTAATGGCTTTGTACCCAGGGCTATGATTAATTTCCTCCCCGCTTGGCAGTAAATAACTCAAACACGTTTTTTTTTTTTTAAATCATGTGAGCAAAAAAAAAACAAAAAAACAACAGCAATAAAGAGCGGTAACGAGCCTTCAGCCTCTCCGCTTCCTCATGAGTCCCGGTTCGAGAGGAGAGAGAATGGGGCAAGGCGTGGGGGGGTAGGCACGGCGGAGACTCGTTGGAATGCGATGTCGGTGGTGAGGTGATTCACCGCTCCTGCCGCCCGGGAGACGCCCACCCGCCCTACTTACCTCAGTCCGTCACCGTACTTCACACGCCCTGTCATCTTTCAAGGTAAGAGGGGAGCTGTGGATTTAAGGCCCCGCCGAGGCGTGCTGGCTCCGCGCGGCTCGCTGTGATGGGCTGAGGTGTCAGAGCGCCGTGTTTCATTCCTGCGTCATCCGTGTTTGGCTGATTAACTTTTTCCACAAAGATGTGGCAGCGGTTTTTTTTGCCCTGAGGTGAGGTGGGGTGGGGGGTGGGGGGTGGGGGGTGGGGTGTGATCTGGGCATGAGATCGCCCAGCCACAGTCCTGCTTCCCAAATGCCAAAAGATACCAAAAGATATTCCTCTATTTTTTTGCTTGCCAATGCAGCTATCTACAATCTAGAAAACAGAATGTATATGATCAGTCATTCAGCTCTATGTCCCTGACATCGAACGCCCCGTTCTTTCCACTACTGAAGCTGTATGAGTTCTGATTTGCTGATTGTTATAAAGGTTCTTGAAGGAGTGTGATCTAAAGTTTTAGATCCACAGCACTGGTACCTCTCTTTACCAACCACAACCTCCTAAACGAGGAGATATGGCAAGTGTAGAAGCTGAAAGTCTAGCGATAATATAGACTATCTGTGGTGGCAAGTTACATAAAAAGGATGAATGAAGTTGGACTGTTCAATCTGACTATATTGCTTTAATAAAACGGTCAAGGTCCAGATCTCCAACATAAAGCATGAAGGTCAGGAAAATACAGGAGTCAGCAAAGCCAGAGTTTCACAGGTTCGCAAGGATCTTGTGATAATGAATGTGAGTTTCCCTCCCAGTTCAGTCTGATCCTTCTATGGAAGTCCTGTTCCTCTTGAGCGAAGCCCGGACTCTTTCACCTCGCCGTCCATTTCTGTCATGCTCCCCCGCTCTCCGACTGGGAGGCGCCCCCGCCCCTCCTCGCCCCGCCAAACACCTCGCACCCCGCGTTCCGACTGAGAGGGAACAGGTCGCTTGTGCCCTGACCCAGGGCCTGACTGCAGCAGCAGCAGCCTGTAATCCCCTTCCGCCGTTCCATCTCCCTCCCTCTCACTCCTGCAGCCTCTGGGACACGCCAGACCACAGCTTACTCTCGCTCTCACTCAGAGGCTACACGGCTCGCTTTGCTGCTCACACAGACTCAGATCCCATACAGGACTGAATCACAGGGTTTCCGGGATCCATCGTCCTGGCTCAGAGCCTTGATCCCGAGCTCTGAAAGCCATCAAAGTGATAATTGTCCATCTTGTTTCGACAGGACAAATTTCACCCCTTTTAAACTTGAGGGCACCAAAGCACTTCTACGGGATTTAACCTGCCCAGCAGCAAAGGAGAGACTGTTTTCAGTGGGGTGGGGCGGGGGTCACAAAGGTGTAACATTTATGTGAATAAACAGAATCTGTAACAATGCAGACGCAGATTAAAAGACGTAAATGGCGATTAAGTCACATTTCAAAGCACAGGAAAAAAAACTGAAGAAACAAGTCAACGCAAGCGAGCCCCTCCCGTTTCATTTTAGAAATCTGAACAGTGCATTTCCTCTGCTGTTCTCACTCTCCGATTCAGCCCCTTGGTCACGCCCCCTGAGTGACAGCCCCGTCCTTGGGTCTGTGTGGGTTTTACCCATAGCCTGCTGGGATATGACTCATTACAGACCCGCGCCACAGGACTGCTTCCCATTCCCACTGCGGCTCAGAAAGGCCCCGGAACAGCGGGACTGCTTTTTATGCCAGGGAATGCCAGTCCCTTCCCATCAGGCTTTGTTCTCCTAAACACTGAGAAATTTCTCCTTCATCATTTAAAGCGGAGCAGAGCAGAACATTTAGGTTTGATGAGGGAGCGAGTGAGAGAGAGAGAGAGCGAAGGAGAGAGGGGGGAGAGAAAGAAAGGGAGAGGGAGAGGGAGAGGGAGAGGGAGGGAGGGAGAGAAAGAGAGAGAGACGGAGAGGGAGAGGGACAGGGAGAGGGAGAGAAAGGAAGGGAAAGAGATGCACCAGAATTTAGTTATAAAGGCAAACACAGGAGAAACAGAGGGGATCCACGGGGCATTCATGAGAAATTCACATCAGTGAGCACAGGAGCACAGAGAGGATGCTGGACCCCCAGGGGCAAGCAGCATACCTGATGAGGAGACAGAGGAAAAGCCTTAAAAAGCTGGCCCAGATGTGACCTATTTTAGTCTTGGCCACTTTGGTATGCGGGAGTGTTTGCAGGGAATTAAGTGGGAGACGGGAGAAGAGCTGACAGAGGAGGCGCACGGACACTTACACTGCGACAGCGGCATTACCGCAAACCAGTGAACAGACACGAGACACACAAGATAAATGGGCCATCAGGGACAACCTTGTGTGGGTATGAGCTTATTATTTGCCTATGTACATGGAAGTAATTTCAATATTCACCATGATTCCAGCAGGCCGTAGTGATGGGCGACGGCCTGCTTGTCTGATACAGACTCTGTGCTGGAACCACTATCATTTTGAGACGGTGCTATGTCAACAGGCCAGGGGACATTTTTGGGCTGCTCTAAACCCCTATCATGCTCACCAGATTAACAGCGGCTAACCTTTGAATTAATGTGGGTGAACATGTTATTATCAGAGAATTCAACACAGACTTTCCAATATGTATCTCATGTTGCGCGTTCCACATTATGAAAATCGGTATTGCTGAAAGATAATGATGTGGGGGGGCGGGACACACACACACACACACACACACACACACACACACACACACACACACACACACACACACAGGCTTATCCATTTGGTCAAATATAATCTACCAAAAACGCAGGAATTCAAAGATGATACGTCTGTGTGAAAATGGTCTGCCTGGAACAGAACCAGGCAGCCACAGTCTGAAACGAACAGAGGGAAAAAAAACGGGAGCATATGCTTGGAGTGCATATGAATATGAATGGCACTTGCTTTAAAAGGCAGACGTGGAACACTCAGGCATGCAAAACCAGGCCCCGCGTCTGTGACCTTTAGCAGAGCGGGCGCGGCAAACAGCGCCACATTAGAGGCAGGGCGACGGCGGACACGCGGCCGACGCCCGCCCTCGGAATAATGCGTCTGCTCTCCCTCCCCACAAACAGCCACCTGGATCCACTTTAGAAAGGGCCGCGTTTGCCAGGGGGAAAACAGGCCAGCCTTTTGAGGACAGTGAGAGCCCGCCGCTGCCTGTGATGGTGCCCTTCCCAGAGCGGCTTTCCAAAGGGGGCGAGCCGCCTGTCTCCGTCCCTAAAGAGCGAGTCACGCCACGGGCAGCGGGGTCCGTCGCTGAAGTGGGAGCGCCCACCTGACTGGCACAGAGGCTGCCACTGTTGGGCATTGCTCTCAAAGGCAGCCTCAAAACCAAGGGCACATCACAATCAATCCCACAAGCCCCGCTGCTGAGGAAAATGTACACATGGGCCAGATAACCTAGACTCACAGCAGGGGAGGGAGACTGTATTGGGGACTGGCAGACAGGACATAAATTCTAGTCCCACCTGTGCAAGTACCAGTGTTCGTGACAGTGCAACAGACACACAGCCAGAGCTTTGGGTGTTCATAAGCGACGTGCTCACCCGGTGGTGTGGCACAGCCAAAGGTGTGCTGTCGTCCATTGATATCGCTATGGCAAATGGAGCAGTTTGGCTCAAAGGAACAGTGCAGCATTTTAGGTTGCCTTGGGAACAGTCTGGGAAGGAAAGAACTGTGGGCTTGTGGCAGTTTAAACGACTCGGTCTTTGCGTATTCTTCCATTCTCCCGGCCTCACAAAGCAGGAGCTATTAGCCTCATTACAAGCTTCCCCGCCAAGGGCCAGGGCCCTCATTTCGGGACAAAAGCACAAATCATGCACCCAACAGAAACGTCACCTACTGGCTCCAACAGATTGCTAGCCCCCTCCCACTCCACTCCCACTCCCCACGAAAAGCGTCTTTGCTGCCCTGATTCTGCACCCTGTGGAGGCCACCTATACTCCCCCTGCTGTCCGACAAAAGCCCCCGTCACCAACATGATGATCAGCTAAGATTCTGAATGAGCATCCATGACGATTTTAATCCCAAGGGGGAACATAAAACACAAGTCCAGCCTGTTCCAGACACACAGTGGCTGGAGCATGACTTAGTGTAGAAAATGACCTATGGTCTCTGAAATCGATATGTGAACACATCAGGAGCCAAATGCTTGGCTCTGACAGAACAGGATGGCCCGTCAGGGGTGACATGGTCACATGGTGACATGATGGAAACCCGGGCCTAAATCAGCCTGTGATCAGGCAGTCATCATTCAAGGAGAGCGCAAGGGGCCCCTGGCAGAAACCAGAGGGTGCGGCCGCGGTTTAGGAATGGTTAAATGGCTACCCACGTCATGCGGTCACTTTGGAGGGCCTCGGATTCGATCGATCCGCCCGTAAATAACACCCCCTTTTACCGGCCTTTTCAGAACAGCCGCGATCCATCAGCGTTTTCCGTCGGGCGAACAAGTGTCCGTAAAGCCCCCTGCCTGTGGATTTACGGGAGGCCCTGCCTGATTAGAATGTGCTCCGCGATGTACGCCAGTGTACTTCGGGTGATAAAAATTTCATCAAAGGGGGCCGGGCCCGCTTTGAGCGCCAGCCAAAAGTGGCACCGGAGGCCGGCGATGAGGCCCGATAAAAATCGCACAGCTTGCGGCTTTTAGACCCCCCCCCCCCTTGCCCCGCGCACGCGTCACTCCACATTGTCTGCTTTTCGTCGGGCCTGAAAAGGACGGTCTCTTCCCTCGGCCCGCCCGGCCGCTCTGAACCTCACATCAATGAGCGCGCCGCTCAGAGGGGATGAAAGCCGTTTGAAGCTCGCCCGCCGTTTGCCTCTCCTTTCTCTCCCCCCCCGGCCCCCCACTCCTGTTTTAAGAGCAGGAAATGTACCGTCGCGCTGGGGCAGGATGGGGTGGGGGGGTGGGGGGAGAGGCTGGACAAACAGGTGGTTGGACAGAGGAAAACAGACTGTCGAGGGAGGGAGGCTATGATGATGATGACCGTGACAGTCTGGTAATAGCACCAGCGTCAGGCTCACACTAGGTGCTCCTCCAGCCTGTGCTTAAAAATGCAGCACAGCACTGAGGCATAGGGGCTAGAGAAACAAACTGAGGAACTTTCAGTGCTTCAGTAAACATTCTGCTCTTCGAATGCATAATGTGTAAGCTAAGCAATGTAAATCTGTCTGAATAGCACTTAAACTCCTGACATGTTGTTTCCTAGGGATGTTCTAGCATGCAGTGCACAGTCTCTGCTTTCAAATTACAGTCAAAACAACAACAACTGGACCTAGTGAGAGAAAAGCAACGCTTTCGCCCCGAGTGTAAATTCACGCGCTAAACGTTAATGGCTAGGCTTGACTGTCAAGAGCTAGAGAAACGCCGCTGCAATTCAGCTGTTCGTCGGAATTCATTTTCGAAAATGAGGAGGAAAACCAGAGCAGACGCTGCAATTGTTGCAGCTTTCAGCGACAATCAAATTTTAGGGCTGTAATTTTCACGCATGACAAGCCAGCAGCTGTGCGCTGGCGTTCCTGCGGTAATCACAAAGGAAAATGGCCTTTGCGGATCTTCAATCCCGTCCACACGCGTTCCGGCTGACCCTTTATCAGCCCCGCTCGCTTCTTCCGGATCGACACGTATCCCCTCAAAACCACAGGCATATCTCCCCTCTCCAGCATCGCGGAGCGGATTCCGAAATGTTACATCTACATGTATAAACTGGGAGCAGAAAAAGGGATTACCCTCTCTGTTCTCTAAACCATAAAAACCCTTTAGACCAGAACAATGCGAGGGAAAAGAAAAAAAAAAAAGAACGGAATTTGTTTCATATTTACAGGGTAGTGTTAATGTCATCATTTCTCCGCTATTCAGCCTCACCGCATCATTGCTCTGCAGCTGAGAAATTATGAATATGAGCAGCGCTGAAAGTGTAATATCACACAGGTATGCGTCTTCCCCTCACCTGACATGACTCTCACTCTTAATGGCGTGCTCAAATCCCGGACGCGGCACAAAGCCGCGGTCCTCAAATGGTGCTCTGGGATTCATTAGAATGAGAAATTTCCATAAACTGACAGCATATAGTTCTATTCTCTGGTGACAGAGGAAGATAAGTTAGCATTAAGTTTGACAGAAAGCAATGTAGTGACAGTGTTGATACATGTGACCAGGCTCTTGGGAAATCCTAGGAAATATTTTATATGTGTCCTATTTCCATTTCAGGCGCGTACGTGGACAGCCATGAGAGGTTTAAATATTACATCTTCATCGTCATCTTCGCTATCATTACCGTTACACGCTAACACCTAAGCGTGAAGTGGAATTCATTTATCCTATTTGGCCATAACTAGATGGAGATTATATCCAACGTGATAACTTTGCTGAAATAATTGCCAGTACTTGATAAACAGCAGCCTTCACGATGATGCATGGCTTCATATAATCCTACTGCCGTCCTCGGGCGAGAGGGGGAGAGGGGAGGAAATTTCAGCAGGCCTGCGTTTTATTAAAAACCTCTCAGAGCCAAATGGGTACGAAGACATGCATTATTCCTATTCAAAAGACCAACTAAGGTTTTCGGGCTTTAATAAGACTGAGCAGCAACTCTGAAGCCGTGGCAGTAAAACTACCGAACAGAAGCAGTGAGGACACGTTTGTTCTTTAACCCTGAGATGACAAGTGGGGGCTTGTCTGAGAGGGTTAAAATAGGACGGAGAGAGTTCCAGAGACTCGTCTGACACCCCTGCACCTTTGGAGAACTGTCACCTGGAAGAAGGTGAACCCCTGGCACACCTGTGGCTTGAATTGCCATTGGATATTTAGGCAGAGGTTAGGTGATTATGCCTTTTTTTTTACTCAGACTTTATAATGTACCGACGATGATATGACCTCGAGCTTCACAATTTGCGGATTTCTCCATTTACTGCTTTTTGAAATGAACGCATCCAATCATTTTCAGAAGAAGCAGAATAACCACTTCAAACTGACCTGAGAACGTTTTCAGTGTGGTAAACTGACAAAACTGGAAGTGGGTTCCTGCCTCACAGAGTTCCCTGGCAATGAAAAAGGACTCCAGTTTTCCCTAAAACCCTGAAGCTGGCAGGTAGGAGTCTCCCTCTGCAGTGATAAGGTACCGCAGGCTCAACTCTGCCTTCAGCAGTGCATTTCAGCCCTAGATCTTCCTCCTTCACGGTTCCAGTGTGGACTGAAAAATGTCCTGCTATGGGGACCGACTATGTGTCTTATTCAGCCTGCCAGGAGAGCACCAGGCCTGTGCTGGCTGAATCTACCACAGTTTATTGTACTCTGCACAATTAAGGACAATGCCTGGTGCAGACAGTATCTGACTCGTAATAAAATTAATTTAGAGCATACACTAATTTATTTATTTAGCGGACGCTCCATTGCTTTATGAATAGCTAAATATAAAACCTAATACATGGGAGTGCTATATGCAGTTGGCATTGGTTATTGTCCTACATAGATGTTTGTTTAAAGAAAGGTGATGATATGATGCGCTCATTCTGACAGCTGTACACGTCCGCCTCAGACCAGCCCGTGTGATCATTTAGGACAAAGAAACACACACGCGCATGCACACTCCTGCACACACTGACACAGAGAGCACAGAGAGCATCCCGGCGTGATTTACATACCTCTTTGCCTGAAAGGTAGTAGGCCGACAGCAGTCCTCCAACAAACCGGATGTTCACTTCAAAGACGGAGACCTCTGCGTTCTGTGGGGAGCAGAAAAACACAGACAAAGGAGCGCTGATTAGCTGCGTTCAGGGGGGGAGGCACAAGTGCTGAGTCACCGGAGCGCAGCTGGCAGACATGGCGTGGCAGGGGGGGCGGGCGGCCGGGCCTCCTGCTCTTCCAGGGAGGAAGAGTGACGGCCACCACTGCAGTCAGAACCTGGGAAATACATACATGGAAAAAAATATCCCTGCCAGAATCTGTCCTTCAGGGCTTCAAAGCAGAGATCTATCAGATTTCAAAAACACCCCCTTGACAACTTTTTTTTTAGTAATCGCAGTTCATGGCAAAGTGATCCCCAGCAGGACCAGAGCTCTTCAGAGCACCAGCTAGGATGTGCTTCCGTAACGCCGCAACACACACAACCTTGTGAACCGGAGCTCTGAGCGCACGGTAAATCGCTACTGCTCTGGGCTTTTGCCGTAATTAATCTGTGGCTTGTTTCAGACGGCGTTGTGCCGCCCGACGTGAATAAGGGGGCCGGGTGGCTGTGGCAATCGATTACACAGAAACCACACTCATGTGTCTTCAGTGGCACCGCACACACGCACAGAGGGGTGCTTTGTCGGTCTGCGCGTTAACCCGGGCCCAGACACACAGAGCGGCGTCTCAGCAGCGCATCAGAAGGCTGCAGCCCGAGCTCAGCAAAATCCCTCCAGATACACGAGGGCCTCAGTGAGAGAAGACAGGAGCCTCTGGAATCACTGCAGTGCTTTGTATAAAGCCCCGAGAGCAGGGGGACAGACCGAGGGACAGGCTCAATGTAACCACAGCCCTCTCTCTCAAAATCTCACTACCCGTTTTAAGAAAGCCTTATTCCCCCCCCCATCTTACAGAGCATTCCTTGTTCGTTTCGGCGGCCGTCAAGCTCGTAACGCGGCATAAGAGCACACCGCAGAGGATAAGGCAGCCGCTTAAATATGCTGCTCAAAGATAGGAGGCAAAGTGCTCGGCGGAGCACTGCAAACGTGGGAGTGAAGGGGGAAGAAAAGGGAGCACACTTATCTGATCCGCCCTTCACTCCAAACACATCAGCCCATGTGAAAACACACAGCCAAGACTCTGAAAGAGGCTCTCCAAGTTAATGCTTCAGAACGTCAAAACCCAAAAGATCCCTCCGCCTGGAGGGCTTTGCTTTTCTGCATCAGAGCAGGGCTCATTACTCTCTTCCATTTTCCAAATCTATACCTCCATTGATCAGAAATGAAGGATAGCATTAGGGAGAAACTCAATGCTCGGAAGATGAGGGGACAGGGAGTTGGGAGTCTGCTTCCTCTGTGATTTGATTTTGAAAATGCAGTCGGCCGAGTCGGCCTCCCGCCAGCATTTGGGCAACGTGGTTCCTACCGTAAAGTCACAATATGCCGGCCGTCTGACAGGAAGTGGTTACTCTCCCGCCCCTTCCCCAGGAACACCTATCCTAAGAACATCTGATGAATTTGAAAATTGACAACTTCCTATTCTGCCAAACTTGAAAATGAAAAGTTCTGCCTCTAAAATGTAGCAACTAAATGAAACACTCCCTCATATCCATACATGAACAGCAGAGGGGAAGCCAAGCTTCAGCACACAGAGATTGTTAGAACAGAAGTTCTCCATATTGTGTACTTTTCATGAATAGATTCTAAAACCACTTTGTTCCCCACCCTCTCATTAAGTAGAATCAATTATTTTCTGAATAAACTGTCTTACTGGGAACAATTTGCATTCAGTTAGAAATAATGCCAACTGTCAATATGTTCATTTAAGCCCACCAAAGCAGAAAATATGCAAATATACTAATAGACAATTAGCATAATAGAACAATGGTATGTGACTGAATTATTTTATTGTTTGTCACAAACCTGTACCTTTGTGTAACACATTTGCCATCTATTTTCACACTAATCCAGCATCAACCCAACCTTCAACGGCATCTTAAAATGCTAGAATAAGAACAGACCTCAAGCACTGAGAGGTAGAAAATGAATTTTTCACACAATTTGGACAAATCGAGCGTGTCACCCTGAAACAACCTAAGGACCATCCTCTTCCCTCTCTAAATATGAAAGTAGTGTAGGGGTAGCAGTGTAGCATAGTGGGAGGGAACAAGGCTCATAACCGAAAGGTTGCCGGCTCGATTCCCTGCAGGAGCACTGCTGCTGTACCACTGGGCAAGGTGCTTCACCAAAAATTGTAAATATCCAGCTGTATAAATGGATAACATGTAAAAACTGTAACTCATGTAAGTTTCTCTGGATAAGAGTGTCTGCTAAATGATAATAATGTAATTTAATGAAAGGCTGGCCCTCCCCCTGTGGGATTACTGCTGGAGCTGCTGTCCACAGCAACAGGAGGGGAGCGCTCCAGTGATGTCATCACAGTGCGACTCAGCCCCCTTGATTTCCCCACATCAAACAGCAGAACTAACATTCACAGGAGGAGCAGCAGCAGGGGTCTGGGCATGCTGCTGAGCTCCTCAGAAAAGCACTCAACATGTGGGTCAACACATGCTGCTGCTGCTGTAGGCGATTCAAGGGGTGTGTTATAGCACTAGGGACAGTTCAGTGTGAAATCATCACTAACTTTCACTGTAAACGCAACAGGGTAATTTTTAATAATACTGGCCTGTGTATTTTAATGTAATTAAATGAAATTTATGTTGTTCTATTTATGGAAAGTACTTCACTGGACTTCCCTGAGACACAAAAGTTAAGGGCAGATTATGTGGCACATCCAACCAAGAATCACCACATTGTTCTCGTTTTCTAACAAAACAACCCGGCAGAGGATGAAATGAGAAAAGAATGGGAGGCGCTCACGCTGCCGTAACTGGTGCAGGCGATAAAATGTAGGACACCGGAGACCGGAGCAGACAAGAGATCCCAATTCACTCGGTGCGGGTGTCACAGACAGTAACATCTACATTACCGTTTGCTAGACATGAGATGACACATTCAGATCACCATACGAAACATTTCGCGAAATAGAATTCGCAAGACGAAATGATCACGAACCGGTATTCCCCGAGAAATAACTCTAATGAGAAAAAAATTAATAACACAACTGGGCACGTTTTCTTTTCTTTCTTCTCTTCAGATACCAAACCCCTTGCCGTACCGGTATTCGTGATATACAGCAATTTTAAGTCCCGTATCTCTTTTACAGAACGGATTCCTAGTTGTCTGAAGTCTACTTAGCTAGGGTCTACAAAAAGCAAGATAAGAATCAGAAATTAACAAGTTGTATTGATTACAGGAAACGGCCGATTAAAGTAATACCTGCCTTTTTACGGTACTTACAGTAACTTTCCAGACATTACCTAAATGATAACAGTGGATTTGCACGTAGCCAGTGAAACAAGTGCCTAACAAGGTGGTTTTTGAGACACCTTTATTTTAACGTTACACAGCAATGCTCAGTTGCTGATTTACTGCAAGAACTAGGCTACTTCTAGGCTAAACGTTTCCATCTTCGGTACTTTAACTTAGCTCTTAACGATGTAGGATAGATCAGATCATACTAAAATGATGCACGGAAATTCTATTTCCTCGTGGTATATCAGTGAATACTGTCAGAACTAACGCAACAGAACAGACCCAACAGAAATAACGTATCGAAACTAATCGTTTTACAAAGTATTTTTTAGGGCATTGCCGATTATTACTGGAGGGACCGAGTGAAGCAAACAAAACATAACGATATTTTTGGAAGAAAAGTGAATTACATCCATTTGCAGCGGTGCCTTCACACTGCATTACAGCACAGGGCTTCTGCTGTCCGACTAGGTTGGAGATCAACGTCTAACCTTACGCCCCTTCCCAGGCACAGCGCCGGACAGGGCCTGTCCAAAAACAGGGGCCCTTGGCCTTCTGCACCTCTTCTTGGTTTATGACAGTGTGTGGGAGGCAGTGACTCACACACATACACACACACACACACACACACACACACACACACACACATACACACTCTCTTGATTTCTCTCTCTCTCTCACTGACACACACACACACACACACACACACACACACACACACACACACTTAATCAGAGTCACCCTCCACTGGCCAGAGGAATGAGGGAACTCTATGAACTCTGCTGATACAGCGAGAACGATGAAAGAGGTATATATTTTGCATTATTACTACAGGTACTACATTTTTCCTATTCTTTTTTAATCAGAATTTTCTTGTTTCTTTAAAATAATAAAATTTTAGTATATATTCATGTAGTTTGGAAATACTGTGCATCTGTGTGGTCACGCCAATAAAGCAAAGAACGAGAGAGAGAGAGAGAGAGAGAGAGAGAGAGAGAGACTCACAAACAGCCCAAACTAAAATAACCCCTGAGATGAGGGGGAATATTCTTTATGTGAATGGATAGAGCTTATTTACACCTTTGTGTGTGATTACACCTCTGATAGTGTGGCCTTTGCCTAATGCCATGCTGGCAGCGTGCTAAAAGCAGCCTTACAATGCAGTATTAAAGGCCGGAGGGGGGGCCGTATTGGGAAAGGCCAGGGGAGGCCGCAGTGCTAAAGGCCAGGGAAGGTTGGCAGGGAAACCGAGGATGCCTGAGAGGCCTGCAGAGCCCATAAAGCTGAAATCATTCCACAGAGGCACACCTGTTCTACCGTTTGGACTCAACAGTAGAAAAATGAATACATCTACAAATCACTCATATTGCTGGCACTCTGCCTGCATGTGTGAGAGCCAGAGCAACAGAGAGACACTTTCAGCCCTCCACCAGTTCATCCCAGCACAAACATGTGCCCATAATCACGACCACCCCACCCCCTTCACTCTGATTGAGACCACTACTCTGAGTGTTTCTGCAGGAATCAAATGGCTGAATTCTTGTGCCAGGCAGAAACAGCCCTGCCCTTACGGTCGTGTACAGTACGAAGCACACTTTTCCCAAGACTCTGACATTCAGAAATGTTTCCAAGGAATCTGTGAGAACAGTAATAAAAAAAAACAGTTTTTTACATTTCCTTGTAAAACAGTCTTCTTTATAAAACAGAGCCTTCCCCTTTGTTTAGTGACATCACCTTCACTTCTCACCGTGTTTATATAACAATGTGTTTTATGGCCTGGTCATGTGTCCTTCAAAGGCCGTGTCTCATAAAAGAGTTTTCAGACACAAAGGTGTCCATGAAAGTTTGGCACTTCTTACAGCGCTCCTGTCTCTCTAGGCCGGCAGCGTGCAGTTCCTGTCAATAACACGTAGCAATGGCCTTTGTTCTCCCACAAGCCTTGCCTTGTA
This sequence comes from Megalops cyprinoides, assembly GCF_013368585.1. NCBI lineage: Eukaryota > Metazoa > Chordata > Actinopteri > Elopiformes > Megalopidae > Megalops > Megalops cyprinoides. The sequence goes on from NC_050599.1 coordinate 16,625,970, forward strand.
CCGGCACGTTAACACACACCTCCAGAGATGTGAGGCTGCGAGAGAGCACGAAGCATAAGTAAACACAGAGGTATCATTCTGCTGTATTTTTCCCCCCCTCTTGGTACGCGCAAAGACAGTATTTCCGAAATACTCGCGGGTCCCTGTGCCTCTGTTTCCAGGCCGGTTTCCATGTCAACATGGACAAAATTCACAGGAAATACTTGTGTGTTTCTACCGTAGTTGGGATTTAGCGGTGTCCACCGGGGAACCAACAAGTTTCTCAGTTTTGTTTTAAGACAGGCGGGTTTAAGATTCTTGTATTCCACCCACAACTGCAAATGTGCACAATCCTTCTCCTTGTCCCAACAGGGTCATCGATAGATACTGTATTTCAACACGTACAACCTGGGAAAGGGAAGGTTTATGTCGAAAAAGGAAAAAGCTGTGGAAGGGTTGGAGAGGCATGAAGAGGCATTGCTGAGTTGAGTGTGGGAGTTACTCTGCTATCAGATCCAGCCAACAGGGATAAAGCTGCAGCTGCCAATCACACACACACACACACCGCACCATGCTGCTGAGTCCCACAGTACCATCAGCACGCACCTTACAGAACTGGCCTAGTTAAAACCGGCCTTGCACGAGACGAGACCACTACCAGCAAAGAGGAACATCTACAAAGAAAAAAAGCCTACATAAATTACGAAAAGCTCACTGTGATAAAAATCGCTGCCCTCTGTGCTCTTATAATCAGTGACCTTGAAGCCGAGGACGCATCGATGTGGCAACTTACTTCGCCCTTGAAAGCGATTGCTGTCAGGCTGCCAGCCAGTATTGCACAGCGGCGGCTTACCTGGCCGCGCTTCACACCGAAAACAGAGGAGGAAAACCGAGCCAAAATCCAGGGCTGTTTTTACAGCTCTAGTGGAATGCTGTTGTTGCGTGCCACCTGAAAGTAAATAACAGTTCGCTTTCTTCACCTTGCCAAGCATAATATCTGAGCAGAAATGCCGCATTACTGTTCAAGGCTTCTTCAAGCTGCCCAGGCCTCTAGCTCTCCTGCATGTCACGGACCTGCCAGATCTCCGAAGGAACCGTTTAATGTAAAAATAGATCAAGCTGGATCAAAATGGATCTGAAGACCGGAATGGACTTTCCTGTAAACCGCGCTTTATGGAACACGCATACAGTTTACAACACATGCGACAATAATAACACTAATATTAATTACAACAACCAAGACAACAACAGCAAGAACAATAATAATCTCCATCATCATGATTATCATAATCTTAATCATACTATTAATAATCATAATTATGCATTTTCCTCCCCAGACTATTTGAATAATTAGGTTACTCCGTACCGGCTTCCTGCAGTGCTAGCATTATTCTTGTTTTTGCTTTTCATTTGCTGAGCGTAAGGTCTACATCATATCTCAGAATCGCCCTTGTGGCTCTTCGGTAGACCCAGACACCGTTTTGCTCAGGGCAGCAATGACAGCGGCTGAGGTCAGCTGTAAAAACCAGAGGGCACTTTCTTCAATGTTTAAGACGATGTGGCAAGGAGAAAGCCTGGATTTTTATTTATCTTAGAATTGGATTCTGAATTCAGGAGACAAACGGAATTTTAATGCGCAATTCACTAGGGCTTTCCTGGTCTCTTTTATTGTCGGAATTGCTGGAGGGCAGTGAAGAAAAGCCTTTCAATTAAAAGTTTGTTAATACTGTTCATTAAAGCTTCTGATCATTAATATTTTCTCTCCAGCTGAAAGTATAAGGCTGGACATGAATTTAGTGCATTTTAAGGGGAGTGGTCTCGGCAGAGAATTCATAATGACTATCACTTCTCCACACGGGCAGAAGCTCTACTAACAGGGGAGGAAGATCAAAGCCAGTAACAGGGGCGTTTTTATCCTTTGTAAGTTCCTGTACACCAGAACTATCACTTCGCACAGTCAGAAATGTCATCAGCATCAACTGTACATTTTCTCAATGACACTTGATATATTTGCTGGAAGTCATCAGTTTTTCTTTCCTTTTTAACCTCCCTGACTTCCTGGCAGAGACTTGCGTGCTACTGCAGAACATCTGATCCATTCTTCAAACGGCGTTTCTATTAGAGATAGGAAATGGTCCAGCTCACATATTGAGATTGCACACGCCGCCGCGTGGCAAGCTCTTCCCCGTGAAAAGGTCTAAATGGCGGGAGAGGGAAACGAACCGTGGAATGCAATCAGAGTGTTTTAAGAGGAGGAGGAGGAGGAGGAGAGGCAAGCGCGGCTGGCTCGCGCCCAAGAGCCTCTGAGGCCGAGCCGAGCAATCTGACGCTGTGTGAGCCTGTGCCTGACTGGACAGCCAATCACAAGCGTCCCGCATGCAAACCGAAGACGTCACCCTACAATGTTGGATTTTAGAGAATCAGAGGATTTCCTCTGGGTCTTGAAGCATACTATGGGGTGGTTTTTACTGTTATGCTTGTAAACCTGATGCTCCCAAACCCTCAGTTTATAAAGTTAGCTAGCCTGAAAAATGATTGCAGACATCTACGACCATTTGTTAACTCACCTGTGCACCAGCTAGGGCATATCTGTAACCTGCCAAATGCCATTTTCACTTTGGCAGGCTCAGGATTCCTTTCGAAGGCACAGACAGCCCATAAATACTGGTCTCAGGTCAGCCCCCTTTCCCTGTAGCTTATTACCAAGGTGAAGATAATAATAATTTATTTCAGGCAATTTAAAGAAAATGATTAGAATTATGGGATCAAGGCACCCTTTTTCACGATTTTCCAAGACGGTGGTTTGAAAAAGGTCTGTGCGGGCCGCTGAGCCTCCAGAAAGGCCAGTGGAAAGCCCTGCCTGATTGTCTCCTTTGCAAAGTTCTCATGCGGGACACGAGGACCTGCGCAGAATCACTGCCATCCACAGACCCAGCTGGATTGATGACTCAGGCTGGTATTGAGAGATTAGAGGCACACCTGCCTCTGTCTGCAGAATAAAGGTTATTTCATGCAAGCCGCCGCGGCGGTGGCGTGGCTGCGCGGGTTCAGGCTCGAGCAACCTCGCCGCAGAGCGATTTGTAAAAGCGCAATTATCCTGAGTCATCGCCGGGAAAGCGCGGGTCACCTTGAGCCCCAGCTCGGCGCGGTAATGCTCCCATAACTCCCCCGCCCCCTACTACCCCCCCCCCCCCCCGTCACCCCGGCCCACGGAGCTCTTACCACATTGAAGTCCAGGTTCTTCTCCACCCACTCCGTGGCGGCGTCAAACTCGTCGTACATCTCCATGATGTACAGGGTGTCGAGGGCGTCCACGATGGTCGCACCCTGGATGCTGCCTGAAAGACAAAGAGGGAAGGAATGGAGAACGCTCAGCACCGCAGCTGCACAGACACCGAACTGCACACACAGGAGGCATTAAGGTCAGCAGGACTGGGCGATGACTCTTGGCTACGGTTGGCCCGTTTGTGACCTTTTCAGAACCACTGCTACCACCAAACGGCGGTACATAACCCGGTTTACTGCAGAGTAGCACTGTGAGGCTTGCAGCTGTGCACGGCAGCCACAAGCCCTCCGCTCCCTGTCACACCCCCGGCCACCGCTGATCGGATTACATTCCAACCCTCCCAACACACAAACAAAGCCTAACAGTTAGCCTCGTCCTGCCGAACTACAAACAGCTTAATTACCATAAAAGCCCGGGGATAAACGGAATAACAGGGCTATAAATAAATATAAATACGGCGAAAAAGGGCAGCCAAAATTCCACTGAACGTTTTACTTCGCCTCGTAATCCTTAAAGGAACGCATGGAATTGAGGAAGTGCGTTCTACATCACAGCATAACAGCTTTACATATCAGAGAGAGGACTGGGGGAAAAAAAAACACATAGTATGAATGATTTGTTTTTAAGTACAAAAGTCTTGTGCATCAGTGTCAGTGTGAAGTAAGTGACTTTATATGCCTGACCTACATTGGAAGTGCATGAGAATGTGGAAGGTCACTGAAAACATGCTGTATAAAAATATCACACGGGAACCGCTCTACATACGCATACACTGCAGAGTTCTTCTGGAGGAGAGGGGCCCATTCCCGAAACAGAAACCCCGACTACACGAGCCTCGCTCAGTTCCAAACCCAGCACTGTGGCACACCGGCAAGGGATGGGTCTGAAAACCAGTTATGGGTTTGATTCCCAGATACAGCACTGCTGCCGTTTCCTTCAACGCGGTATTCAGGGTAAATCTTTTCACGCTGAGGACCTTCTCATCAAGCGACACCACGTAAGTGAGCGCCGCTGGATACCAAGATCACCAGCGTGATAAAAAGTCTGGAGAAGCTCTTTAAAAAACAACACGACAGAAACTACCAGAAATGCAGATGTTTGTGAAATATGCACTGGGCAAGCTTTTAATTCAACAGATGGCGGCACGGGAAGCATTTATCAGCCACAATAAAAAAACTGGGAGTACTTTTCATCCGCAGTGATTACTAACAGCCGGAGGGACGGGAGCGCTTTTCATGCTTTAATTATTGGAATGGTGAGCGGGGGTTGCCAGGACTGGGTGATTCAGCACTGTCCCCATCGTCACTGCAAAGGCTGGCGCTGGGAGGAGGCCGATACCATCTACGGCGAAGATCAAACGCCGAGCACCGGTGTAAAGCGTATCTTAAACCGTTATCTTTCTCGCATCGCTCAGCTTTCTGCTTACCACAGTTTTTACTTTCACTTCAGTTAGGGGGAAGAACAACAGGTTGTGCTGGCGAGGCCTCCCTCCCCAGCCGCGTGGGATAAAACTCCAACAGACTACATTTACATTTACGTTTATTCATTTGGCAGACGCTTTTATCCAAAGCGACTTCCAAGTGAGGCAGAGTACAACACAAGCAAAAGCCATATAAGGAGTCAACAATATTAGAAGTGCTGCATGACCAGGTTTCAATAGTTAGCCAGACAAGGTACAAGCTAGCTTCTAGAGATACAAGCTCCTTAAACCATTAGATCTATTTTTCAAGAAAAGGAAAACAAAGTTTAAGTTATAAGAAATTGCTTTAGGTGGTAGTGTTTCAGGTGATCAGGTGAGCGTGAAAGAGTTGTGTCTTCAAATAAACAGATCAACTCTGGCCAGAGGAAACTTCCAGAAGTTCCGAACAGAAACGGAGGGCCGTGGATGTCAACAGAGCTGTCACTAAACAGCCGTGACCCCTTCCTCTCCTCCTTTTCCGTCCATCACAGCTACAAGGGATGGAGGGACAGTATCATACGCTGCACACATGTAAGGAACAGGAAGTCCTCCTGCCAGCACTCCATCCTGTCTCCCTGGCAGGAAGTGAACCGGGGGTCACGGCAGAGTCAGCACAAAAGTGCTTTCTGATCGCATTATGGCCGCTGACTGCCATCCTCTCCAACTAAGAACAGAAAACAGAGAAAGGAGACGCCGTGCTGGTGGGGGGGGGGCAGATTCACTGCAGTCACACAGATTGATAACATGCATAAAATATGCACACCATTCCAGCATTCTATCTATCTATATATCTGTGCGGATACCAAGAATGTGCATATTTCATCAATGTATTCCATAAATTCAAGAGCACAGCCCTATGTGAGGAATACTGTGCTCTGTCATCATACTGCAGCTCTTTGGCATTTCTCTGAATTATTGAAGGTCTCAGCTTCCCTTTCAGATCTCTCTGAGAGGTTTCATTACCCCAACATCTCAGCCATTTCCTGCACGGACCTAGCACTATGGGGGGGTGGCTATGGGGTGATCGTTTAAAAATCATTTTTTAAAAAAACCTGGCGGTTTAACGGAAGCGCTTCTATCAATGTAAAAAAATAAATAAATAAAGATAATAACCATGACAACGGAAAGGCAGTGGTTCTGATTTTGTGTGCGCAGTCATAGATAATGCACATAATGCTAAGAAAAAAACTTGTGGAAGCTACTTTTCGGCCTGTGATCGATTACAGTGATATACTGTATATGCATGCAGCCTCCTCCATTTTACGGAGCCTTGATTCAGTGTACCATGCATCTATACGTTTTATTACAAATGCAAAGTCTCTCACTCACCATTGCATTCTTTATGATATGGTGGGCTGGGCATCACTAACCACTTGCAGGCAACAAGGTTTATTTTTATCTATAAAGCGATACTGGGTAAACTCCAGCTTACCTCTCTGCCCCAGCTCGGGTAGTTACCAGCTACGCTCTTCCAGGTGGTTGCTTTTTAATGTACCCTGGGTTTTGACAGATCTGGGGAAAACTGCATTTTCTTACCATGCACCTTGGACATGGAATAATCTACAGAAAGATTTAAAATTGGATACATTTATATCCATTGATAAATTTAAGTCGATCATAAAGAATGTGGTGAATGAGACATGTGAATGAGACATGCTTTTTTTAAGAGGTCAATGAGTTTAAAAAGCTGTTTTTTTGTTGTGGATTTTTGCATATTATGTTATGTCGAACTTTATGTTGTATGTGTTGTATTTTTAATATGTTGTGAGTCTGTACGGCTGCTATCTTGGCCAGGTCTCTCTTGTAAAAGATTTTTGATCTCAGTGGGACTTCCTGGTAAAATAAATGAAATAGACCAGCATGCACGCAGCCTTCTCATCCAATCAAGTGCCTCCAGCGAAGCCCTCACATAACTAAGCCCTGGCTCCTGCTCAAACCACCCTGCACAATGTGATGCTTCCACTTCTGCACCGCCAGGCCATATTCACAGGGTTAAAAAACAGATCTGTTCACATTCCTCTATGCTATACAGTGTCTTTTCCACTGCCCCTCGGGTGCCATAGGACCCTTCTAAGTACCCAGCCTAGTGACATTTTGGTTTGGTCCCTTTTTTAACCAAAATCCCGCTCACCTGCACAGTCCTGGTGTGGAAGCACACTGCAGTAATCGTGGCCATCATAATTAAATGAAGCATACTGCAGTAATCATGACCAGACCGCCGTAATTAAATTGTCACAGGCTAACCTTGGGTTGGTTCCATGCAGGCCAGAGGGGAAAAAAAGTCACGGATCTGCTAAAGTCATTGTGGAAGATTTCCAACTGAGGTAAGCAGGTTCTTACTGGGATTCCAGGGCACGGAGAGGGACTCTGAGGACACGGCAATAAAAACAGGTGGGGCTGTTTCTTACCTACCTAATTCTGTCTCTACGGTTCCCTGCTTTTCAAAATTCCTCCACACTTATAATTCCAAATTTTAATCAAACTAACAAAGAACAATGCTCGACTGAGGGGAAAAAAATTAGAGGTGATTTTACTGTAGTCTTCACTAAGAGAACCAGGAACGATTTCTTAAAGGGGACCTTGTTTTTAATTTCTCTCGGGAAATCAATTAAATCCAATAGCGCGCCCTTGAACAGCTCCGATTTAACACACTGCCCCAGCAGCAAGAGAGCTGCTGACAGACACGTGTGTGTCTGTGGGGCTGGGGACACATCACCTCGGAGTTCGTCTGCCCGTCCAGAGTCCAAGCCTTTGGACTGACAGATGACACTCTAACAGACTTCTCGCCTCATTAGAGAGAGCTTAGCGAATGAGGGCAAAGGAAACATTAAGACTATGAGAGGCTTTGATACAATGAAAAAAAGATTCATTGTTTGGATGAAAACAACCTTCACGGAAGAGGTGACAGCCATGCTGTCATCTCCCTCGTTCTGAAAACGTTGACGTTGCATTTTTTTTTTTTTTAAAGGAGCACATGAATAAGGCTTTTGAAATTGTTTACTGTCACTAAAATGTGAGACAAAACTCAAAGGTGAATGTGGAAATAGGTTACTCACTGGAATACTCACTGGAAATGTGGACTAGATAAACACAGATAAATCAAATAAAAAGGGAAGAGCAAGTCAAGGGCTGACAAGTTCTGTTTAGCAGCTACACTTGAGGGAAATTCCAGAGAGCCTGTCCTGGTTTCAGTGCTATTGAACACCTCTTAAAAAGAGCCTAGGCCTGCCTGAGGAGACAAGCGATGTCCAACAGGAAAATTTCCCCGGGTTTGGATTTAGTAGCTTCCTTTTCATGGTAAAACTGGCAGACCTCCAGCATGAGGGACTGTGCAATGCAAGCCATTAGGAAACCTTCAACGTTCCACAACACCCAGGCTTCAGGGAGAAGCCACGATAAATCTTCCCTCTCACTGGAACTCGTCGTTTGGTAGACAGTATGAAAGCATGCAATCTCTCCTCTCTGTCTGAGAACAGTGAACTGATGAATGAAACAGTGGTTCCAGTGTCTGAGAAACAATGGAAAAATAATATTTTCTGAAACCTAAGATACTGTTTTTCAGCCAGATAAAAACACCGCTTTTGTGGATGCTCTGGTGAAGCCAACAGTAACGATAAGTTATGGATGAAGATAACCATGCATATTTATGTAACAGTGAAGAACAGGGCAACAGAGCAGCGAACAGCATCCCAATGTAATGAGTGTGTGCGTGCGCACGTGCTGTGTGTGTGTGTGTGTGTGTGTGCATGTGTGTGTGTGTGTATGTGTGTGTGTGTATGTGTGTATGAGAGAGAGAGAGAGAGAGAGAGAGAATGTGAGTGTGGTGCATCTGAGTGACTAAATGAGTGTGTATGAGAGAGAGGGAGACAGAGTAAGAGACAGAGTGTGTGTGTGACACAGAGAGAGAGAGAGAGAGAGAGAGAGAGTGTGATAGTGAGAAGAGCTCTTAGGAAAACAAACACAGAGACATGTTGTTCTTGGCAATATGCCTGTGCTGTGTTGAATGTAGAGGTGGTGTTTCAGGGGAGAAAGAGGTACAGTAAAGAGCAGGACTGATAATTCCAGAGAGAAGGCTGTATTTCTGTGATGGATGGTGAACATGATTTGAGCCCTAGGTGTGACTGGTGTGCGGGCATTAATCCCAGGTAGCGCAAAGCTGTGGTGGTGTAATGAAAACCAGCAGGGCAGGAGGTGCTGGTGTGGGACAGCCCCCGCTCTGCAAGCCCCACAATCCTCCTCTGCCCCTTCCCTGTGATAAATCTGCCCCCCTCCCACCGCCTCACTGAGAGACCCCTGCTCATTCCGCACAGCCGCAGGCACGGCCAGGACATCAGAAATGAGATATGCTCAGTACCCCGCGCTCTCCCCCTAGCAGGCTTCCACAGAGCTCTTTTTCATGTCACACTGCAAATCGCCGTGGCAATGTCAAGGGTGATATTCACCATCTC